>NC_134541.1:61968994-62203994 GCF_050624435.1 Tenrec ecaudatus | reverse complement strand
AGACACACTGGCTCACAGAGAGCTCTCACAGAGCACGCCCGAATCAGTGCTTTCCTCTTACCTTATCGCAATACTGACAAAAGTAATCGCGGTTAGGCTTTATGATAGGCAGGGTTAACTCTGGCACCTCTTCGATTTTCATATCTGGGTGCCTCTTGGATAGGTGATTTACCTAAAAGGAGGGGGCAAGGGAGGGGAAGAAATCCATCAAAAACAGAAGCTACACAAAACCCTCAGATACGAGAAAATGAAATTCTCGGAAGCAAGGTCCCCAAACCAATAAGGCATCCCCAAGCCCATCTGACACCACATTAATAGTCTCTGTTAACGAGACTGAACCGTAATTCGGCGAATTCCTGAAAATGAAGCAGGTCATGGTGGATCTCACTAATACTCATTAACTAAAATAGCTACTAATAGAAAAATGAAAGTGACACGAGCATGAATTTCTTTGGCGAATTCTCCTGATGCAAACCTGGTTTCACTATTTGGTGACCAAGTCTTATGGACAACATTGAATGAAAACAAACCGAGGTTCTGAATTTTCAGTGTCGCTCTTGGCCACGCTACACACATTCTACAACCGGAATAACGTCAGGATGCGCTGACAGCAGGGAACTGGCTACCTTGGTGTTCCAACTAACCTGGGCTCACAGACCCTGCTTTGGTGGGAAGATTCCTTCTACTGCTGTCTCGCATCTAGACAAGAGAGGCATTAGAAGGAGACATTAGGGGCAAAGACAAAAGACTCCACCCAAAAGTGGAGTTATACAAGGAGGTTTCCAAAGTTTATGGGAAAACTCCATTATCTTTGGAGTTTCTTTTTCCAAAAACTTTGTGAAGCCCTTACGTATAGGGATACAAAGAAAGAAGAGGGGAAATAGGAGAAGAACACAGAGGTGGGAAGGGCCCCGAGAAACAAACAAGGGCTGGAAAGTGCTGGAAACAGGCCTCCTCCTAGAGGACACCCGTAAAGAACTGTAACAGGGGAGAGAGAGAGAAGGCTGGAAGGGGAAGACTCCACACTGGGAACGGGTGTCTCGGACTTTCTTCTCCCCGCTAGCCAGTCACTGGAGGCAGGCATGATTCAGCACAGAGAACATCACCTGCACAGACCAAGTGACAAGGGGCCGGAAGAGAGGAGGGCAACAGCCACGGGCACTGACCAGCATGCCTCGCCTCCGGAAGCCCATCATGCACAGGCGGCATTTAAACGTGAAGCTGTCGTAGTCCGTGGACGTGATGCGCGGTTTGAAAGTCTTGGAGCGGCTGATGCGGTCAGCCTTCTTGGCCTCCCTCTCCGGATTATGCATCCTCTGCATGTGCTCCCGCAGTTTGTCTTTTCGCTATTGAAAGAGATTTTTTTTTAAGGTAGATGAAATTTTAAAAATTTTAATGAATTTTGGGGAAAAAAAATGAGTAAAGGTCAACAGTGGTGCCAGTCTACCAAAATGCATCTGAGTTGTTGGCGGGCTGGGACATCCAAGGGCGCCAGATACGGCCAGGAACGCGTGCGTCCCAATGAATGGACCTTGGTGTGAAACTCAAAGTGATAGTGCATCCTGTGTTCAAAAATAACGCTGGGTTTTACAAAGTTAAGATTATAAGTGACTCCCAGACGTCTGAACTAAGATGATGACACTCCTCTAAATCCCAAAGGAATATGAGGAAGAACCTCTCACGTTATGAATTGTCATCTCTCGTTTTATGGATTTAGAAGCTTGTTACACTAATACGCGTGGAACATAAAGTCTTGCTCACAGGTCTTGGTTGGGCAGACTGATCTAGTGATCGATGTCAAGGTGGAAAAAACTAGACTCAGTCCAACGTTAACAAAAGCAAATTCAAACACACCAATGCTCTTAACCAGTGAGGTTCTCTGCACGGACATGTGAGTAAACTGATACTGCTCTTATAGAGACTTGGAACTCCCATAGGGAAACAGCTTTTCCTATTTTTTAGTATAGGGTCTTTTAGTACTTTTATTCACTTCATATTTCTTGAGTGCCTACCAACTTCCAAGAACCAGGCTGAGACCTAGACCCTGATAACTAGACACCCATCACCCACTGCGCTGTCGATCGCAAGAGATAGGGAGCCAACCATTCTTTCTTCCCACCTCTAGCGACCCTCATTCCTGGGGAGCCATAACGAACGCCCATCGTTTCCTAGTCTGCCACCAACTTTGGATTAAGAACCCTGCCCTTCAGGATTTCCCCAAGGACAAAGGGTCGAAGGGTTCAGAATGGAGGAATGGGAACAGAAAACTCAGGGAGGAAATGGGATAAATAAGGTTACATTATGGTGATGGCAATGAAAGGGATGAAATAAAACGTGTATGAATTGTTGAATGGAAAGCTGACCTGCTCTGGAAACCTTCACTCAATTCACAATACAAAGTCAAACAAGCAAACATGTTGGCATAAATAACAGCATCTTCCCTTCGTGCAGACCCACGGTGAATCGGATCTGATGGTGCGAGCAGCATCAGCGAGGGTGAGGACGCGGACCGTGAAAAGGCAGCGCCACAGAGCAGACTCGGCTCTATCAGATGGCCTCTCCTGCTCAGAACCTGAGCTTGCCACTTGCGCTCTCTGTCGCCGCTCCACGGTTCCCCAGTGAATCCTGGCGCAGTCACTGACTTGAGCCTCCCGGTGTACTTCACTTAGAGGGGCTCATTCTACATCAATCATCACACAAATCCTAAATGCTCACGAGAAGATAATGCAGTGATGTGCATGCAGGCATGGGCCTGCTGCTCACGGAAGGGCCGATCTCCACAGGCCTTTTCCATCTGAACATCTCCTAAGCAAAAATCCCCTTTGCTCCCCAACCCTGCCGAGATCTCACACTTGCGTCAACAGTGTTCCCAAACACCTGGTCTCCCAAACTCCAGATTTCTATCCCTTGCAATACTTCCCTCACACACTCATCCGGCACAAGGCCCTGTCAACTTTCCCTCAGACGTATGTCTTGAAGATGGGCTTTCCCTACATACACTGCCTCTGCCTTACTTGAGTCTGGCTCCAAAGCATCTCTAGGTTCCGTTTAGCAGAAGTCTAATTACTTAGCTTAACAAGCAAGGTGGGACCTACTTTGCCTCACCATGTACTCCGACCTCTCCATAATCCCTGCCTGTGAGGCCCTGCCCTCAGCCTTGGTCATCGTTTTCCCTCCCGCACCCTTTGGCCAGCTGGCAAACTGCTCCCTGCCATTTAGTGGATCCCCCAGTGTCCCCTCAACTATGAAATCTCTCTACACCCTAAATCAAAACCAAGGCCTCTCAAACGATTTTATGCTGGTCTCTGTGTTATTAATAAAGTTTAAAAATCTACATATGTAGATTTTCTTTATTAACCTATTAAAATCAGAAAGTTTTACTTTGTCTTTATATATGTTACCCTGAAACCTATAGTTTAGGAACATGGATACTTAAAAATACATTATACCAAGGCCTATGATGGAGTCATAAGTAAAATTTCTAGGGAAATTATTAAGAGCAGAACTTAAGGTATTCTGTTGGGGTCGAGATTTAATGTAGTCTGTTGCCCCCACGTGAAGTGACATTGGTCATGTAAAATGACATAAGAAGTTGAGAGTTAACTTCAAGCAGAGGACAACATGGAAAGCCATTGCAAAAGTAAACTAAGAACATTTGAAGAGTTCAGAGAAGAAAGTGGAGCGGGAATGGGTGCTGGCGAAGTATTTGGGCCAGGTCATACCTTGCCTTGACAAGATAAGAACTGTGTATGTAGTCAATCCAGAGGTCAGCTAACAGTTCAAATTGTTTTCCACAGAGACATGACGTCGGATTTGGTCTCTAGAAAATTCAGTAGTGATATAATTTTAAGGAGCCCTGGTGGTGCAGTGGCTAAAGTGCTTGGCAACTAACTTAAAGGTTGGCTGTTTAAACATGTCAGTCGTCCCACGGGAGCAAGATGAGGCAGTCTGCGTTCATCAAGATTGCAGCCTTGGAAGCACTATGGGACAGTGCTACTCTGTCCTGTAGGGTGGCCAGGGATCAGAATCTATTTGAAAATGGCCTGAAGGCATGTGGCGATTCTGTACTGTGCTACCTTGGCTAAGGAGAACTCTCTATAGTCAGAATCCTTAGGTGAAACTCTTGTTAGGAATGGATGGCAGAAGGGTACAGCGGTCATTCTGCTGAGTGACAGAGGCCCGAAGGAGGGCCCGCCACAGAGGAACTTGTGGGTTCCTGATGAGCCCCACCCTTGCCTCCTCCATTTGCAGGGGACGACTGAGCTCTCCTGCACAGGTCCATCCCAGTGTCCCAGATGCCAAGGTCAACTTCAATCTACCCACTCGCTCCTGGGTTTCAGAAGGGTGCTCAATGAATTCTCCAATCCTCCAAATTCTCTTTCAAACCCTTATTTCTCCTGCTTCTTCTTCTTCTTCAATCACTACTATATTCTACTCCTACAATAAATTCCTTATTCCACAGACTCCTAGCATCTCTGCTTCCCTGGCCAATCAAACCCTGTTGAATACACTGGGTGAACGTCAAGGAGAAAATGGAAGCAGATAACGTCTTACATCCCTATCCTATATCACGATATTTAGAAACTGTTGAATGGATAAGGTGGATAGGACGCCAACCAGTTAGCATCATAAGATAGGTATCCATTTAGAACTAATTCTTCACAGAAAATAAAAACAAAGTTTAGTACAGAGCAACTATCTATACAAACTTAAAACCATCTACTAGTTATTCTATCATACACAAAAAATTAAGTTTTAAAAATTGCAGTTTCTCTAAATATCGTTACATTCCACACACATACATTTGTAAATTTTACTGTGAGTTCTGTAATAGTTCACAGAGCAAAGTGGTTTCCCCGTCCACAAGCATACCCGTTTGACCTGTGATACAGGCTGCAGTCCTCAGAAAGCCACATTACTCCCTCTTCCGCCGGTTCCTCTCCCCTTCTGCTGTCTGCAGTCTCCTCGGAGCAAAGGCTGCCCTCTGGTGTTATTGGCTGGTGGTTCTAGGGCGTGTATACTTCCCAGGTGTTACCACTTTATAGACCTGTCTGGGGTGAGCTGAAATTTAAGCTACAAGGGTGGCTTAGAGGGTCAAAGGATGACTAAAGGTCATCGGGGATTCTAACAATCTCTATCAGACCAGTAAGCCTAGGCTTTTAAAATTATTATTTTTAGTTTGGTTCCACATTTTTCTCCCACTCAATCTAAGACCCCTGCTTGTGAGCCCTTTCAGAGTGGTCAGCAGTGAGGTGCCAGCTAATTCTTTTGACTCAAGGTGATAAAAGCTGCAGGTCAAGGGGTCCATTAACCCTTTGGCCTAATTGTTGCCATTTGTCCTTCACTTTCGTCATTCTTCTTTGCTGCAACTATTGGGAGAAACCAATAGTTTCACTATAGAGGGCAACTCACCAGCTTAAAGATACCAGCCATTATCTAAGAAGGATCTACAACATTAGCTTTGTAGACTCTACTATGCCAACTGACCCTGAGGTCTCTGAGACCCCAGACCCAGTAATTCATTTCCACAAGGTGTTTTCATAAAATTTTCATAAAATTTTGACCCCTGCATATTTTGCTATATATTATTTGCCACCAATATAAATATGAGGGGGTTTCAAAACGTTCATGGGAAAATTCCACTACCTTTTAGTTCTATTTTTCCAGAAATGCTTTGAACCCCCCTTCAACATATCAGAAATATGCTGTCAAACTTATATATAAAATACATCCTTTATCTGAGGAGCCATCCCCTATCCCAACTACATGGACAGCTGCCCCGTCCCCCTCGCAGAACAATTCACATCAGAGGACAGCACTGAAGCTACAGCTCAGGGAGAAAGACATGTCTGATCAGAGCACACAGGAGCAAATGAAGGGGAAGAAAGAGAACGTGGAACACATCCTGGTCCACCAAGCCCTGAGGACAATATTCCTGCTCAGAGAAGCCAATGCACAGAAGGGACCATAGGGCAGCCCCACCATGAGACACAACGTCCCTCGCTGACCCTTAGCGCTGCAGGGGACAAGACTGGAGACAAAATGTGGGAATTGAACCTGATCTGACTCCACCAGACCGAGGCAAAATACTAAGGGTGTGCAACAGAACAGCAAGGGGAACAGAGCAACGATGTCCCAGGGGAATACCAGGGCATGGCACCCCATCAGACTCTCGACCAGAAAATACTCCTAAAGGTCAACAAACAGACTTTGAACTATTTACAGGCTTTTCTTTTTGTTGTTGTTTTGTTGCTGTTGTTTTGTTTCCTTTTGTTGCTTTGTTTTACTCTGTCTTGTTTTTTGTGCACATCATTATCTCTGCAGGTCTATCTAGATAAAATAAGCGGAATAAACAATCTGGAGGAGAAAACTACAGAATTGAAAGTTGGGGACAGGGGTGGAGGGGGATTTGGGAGAGGGTAAAGTGGGGAAAAGGAATCAGGTGTTAACAAACCCAGGGACAAGGGAACAACAAGTGATCCAAAATTGATAGCAAGGAAGGTGTAGGAGACCTGATAGTGCTTGATCAAGAACAATGTAACTGAGAGGAATTACTGAAACCCAAATGAAGGCTGAACATGATAGTGGGAAAAGAGGAAAGGAAAGGGAAATAGAGGAAAGAATTAGGAGGCAAAGAGCATTTATAGAGGTCTAAATACAGGCATGTACATATGTAAATATATTTATACATGAGGATGGGGAAATAGATCTATGTACATATATATGTGTGTGCTTTTCTCTTACGTTATTACAGTGCCTAAGCTGAGCATGCGTCCAAAGTCTTTCATGCAACTCAAGTCCAGTTCTTCACACGAGGAAACAAACTGATGAACTGAGACGGCAGTTAGCCTTAGCTTGCCATCATTTCTATGGCCAGGGGAAGAACCTTAGGTTGTTTCCTGGTTACAGTACCTTAAACTGCTTCCCACAGGTGGAACACAGAAAATCTTTGCGGTCCGAGTGTCGGAGCATGTGGAGGCGCAATTTATCAGGACGACAGAAGGCCTTGTCACACTCCGTACATTGGTATATCTTTTCTGAGTGGAAGCTGCGCACATGCTTTTTCACCTGGCAATGGAAACCAAAAACAAACTCTGGGTAATCAGGCACCAGAGAATATTAAAAGAGCAGTCTACCCACACTAGAGGGAGCCCGTGTGCTGCCATGGATTCCATCACCTGAACTTGTAACGCAATGATATGTCATAATTGGCCTCAATAGCACATCTATCCATGACGCAAAGAAATAAAACACGAGACCCCAAAACCTCGGAAATCTGCCCCTCCCCTGTGGGCGGGAGAGGAAGCAGGTAGAGTGCTGGGGCAACTGGTCGGACAACTTGAAGGCCTTATTTCAGATTAAAAGATGAGTTCCTTTGGGTATAAATAATCCTGCTAAAAATGATGTAGAAGACAGCAAATCAAACATTATTCCTCACTTTTTTCCTGCCTCCAACATATACAAGCAAAACTAGACTATTTTAGTAATTTGTTCTTTTATACCTTGGTCTAAAATCAGATTCTTCAGAAGTAAAGACCCAAATTAGATGCAGTGGGAAACAAAACCCATTTGTGAGAGCAGTACAAGACCAGAGTTGTTTTTCCTTAATTGCAACTTACTCCTTTTGTTTTAAAAAACTTAAATAAAGAATTATAAACCTCAGCACATTCAGACAGTGCAGGAGAACTGAACACAAAGAGCTCTGTAATGAGTCATAGTAAGCTATTTCTAGAAAAAGATTCTTTGCTTCATTTTTTTACGCTATCTTTTACCTTTAGATCCCTCTTTACATCAAATGTTCTAGTTGTGTGTGTGAGAAATCTGTAGATTCCCAACATTAACAGAACTATGATTAAATCCTAATCTCCATTTGCTTTGGTAATAAATTATTTTTTAATTTTTAAAAGGGTTTTATTGGATATTTACTCATTGAATAAAATTTAACAATATTATCAATTATAGTTTGACATTCAGATAAAATCATAAGTATTCAGGAATTTATATTCCCCACTTTGTTTTAACAAAGAATATAGTTCAGGGGAGGCAGCCAGTGCTTGCTATGAAAACATAGTGCGCACCAGTTTTCCCCAAACTACCTGACTTGAATTAAGCACAATAGGAGACCACGATGGTAGAGAGGAGAAGTTCCCAACCCCAGACATGGGCTTTCCAAATATAATTGCATTGAGAATTGATAGCAAAATCACAAAAGATGTATTTTGTATTAGAATTCAAATCAGGTCTAGGTGTTTATTACTTATAATAGCCTACATGTTCAAATTTGACATTCTGAGTTGAATAATTAAGGGGAATAGTAATCTTCTATCAAAAATGGCTTGAGGAAAAAAATATATGTTATTAACTGTCCTGTTATTTTAAAGAATGGATGAAAACACAGAGACCAGGGTCTTAATTTTCCTAGAAACCAGTGTCTTTTACCAAAGAAAAAGGAAAAACACAGGAAGCTTAGCCATGGGCACTCACCTGGATAAAATCTGGGAAACGTTTTTTACAGGTTGGGCAGGTGAAGTAGCCATCATTGATATGAATGGCCACATGATCTTTCAACAAATCAAGACGGTCAAAGGATTCTGGGCAAAAAATGCAAGAGTAAGTCTTCTGGTCCGAATGGAGCTTCATGTGGCTCTCCAAGGAAGCGCTGCTGATGAAGCCCTTGTTACAGAGGTCACAGGTCAAAGGGCAGCTCCCCTCCCGCCCATGGAAGCGCAAGTGTTGGTCCAGCTTGTCCTTTTCCCGGAAGCCCTTCCCACACTGCAAGCATTTAAAAGGCCGGAGGGATTTCCGAATAAACAGATGCTGAAGAGCTGCATTCTGAAAGACACACATGCATAGGCTTATTTAGTGAGGAGTCTACAGGCGCATGAGCCTCCCACATTTACAGCGAGAGATGAGCAAGCACAGGCTCCCCTGCCATTGCAGACTCCAGCACAGACCAAGGAAAGAAGAGTCTTCTGGGGCAGCATTAAAAATTAAGCCATCTTCAAAGAACTTCATCTTGAAAAGACAAATTTTCAACTTAAGGGTTTTGGGGTTTTTTTAATCTTTGTGTTTTCTCTGAAAATGTTTAAGTCACATTCAAAGGAGTGTTCCCAATAGAAGAATTGTATAAAAAAAAACAACAAATTCCATAGTGGACTCAAGTGGACCCAGAAAGAAAGAGAGTCTTGGGGTGAGTTACACATGCATGGTGAGCTGGAGAAGGTAGCCAAAAATATTACTTGTTGAAGCCCTTGGGAAAAATAACTGAAAGCCTGATTAAAATGGTTACCAAATGAAGGAGGTACGAAAAACAACTGAGGAGTGGTAGTGGTTAAAGGCCTGGGCAGGAAGGAGGGAGGACTGGCTGCGAATGGGCACTAAATGTCGTCTGGGCATCGCCAAAATGCTCTGGAACGAGTGGCGACAGCTGCACAGCTTTCAGAATATAAACACTTTCCATTTAAAAGTGTGAATTCTGGTGGAGAGCAAATGTTTTGAGAATGATGAGGGCAACAAATGTACAAATGTGCTTTACACAATTGATGTATGTATGGATTGTGACGGGAGGTGTATGAGTCCTTAATAAAATAATTTTTAAAAAGAAGAAAAATTGAGGAGCTGATACCAAGGGCTCAAGTAGAAGGCAAATGTTTTGAGAATGATGATGGCAACAAATGCACAAATGTGCTTCATACATGGATGCATATATAGATTGTGATAAGAGTTGTACGAGCCCCCAATAAAATTATTGGGGGAAAAATTGTGAATTCTGTGGCATGTCACTTTAAAAGGTCAAACTGAAAGGGAAATACGTCGTTAGAATCGATGTGACTGTGTCTATTCATGAGACACAATCAACATACGCACACATTGAATAACCTCCCACTTACAAAACACAGAGACCACGGCTTCAACACAGCTGTTAGTTCCACCAGTTAGAATGCCATGCTAACAACGTTAATTGTCTTGTTCCCTGTCTCTATCAGTCCATTTTACTTTGTCTATGTGGGGTGCCTCCCCCGCCCCCCCCCGCTTAGCCATAGACTGCAATTGTATTGATTATTTCTTAGCCATCTTGCAAATTCATGCAATTGTTACAAGGGCGCCAAGTGAGAGAATGCAGCTCACCAGTGCAAATCTATTGCTCCAACTGGAAAAGCCACTCATACTCTGAGTGCCATGCAATGGGGTCATGTCTCACACAGAGAACACAGGATCAACCATTCAGTTAGTTCATGATGAAACTCATCCATACATTCCTCATAGTATCAGAGGGACAGCTCTAAAGCGGATATAAGGGAGAAAAATCCCTCTAAAATATTTTTGTGAGTGGAGGTGCGTATATAGTTATGAGGGAATGTCAACAGCAGGCTTAATGGAGAACTAAATATAATATTTGTACAGGGGGGGGGGATCAGTGAGCAATGCTTAGACAAATTATTCCCAAAGAGTAACTACCAAACAGAATTGAGTGTGATATAATCATTTGAGGAAAAAAAGCAAAATAATTCCTTTCAACTTAGTGAAAATGTAAAAATCCAGAAATATATCTGTTACTACACATAAAACAGAAACTGTTTTCTTAGAGCTAATTTCACCAGACTAGGGGAAGTATTTTTAAGATGATCTCTACTCAAGATTATAAGCAATTACATTGCTTTCCTAAAGTGACTGAGGCTATTGGGGGATGTGCATGGTATTAGAGTTCCCTTTGTAACTAAAACACTTTAATAAATTATTTGGCTTCTTACATGTGCTCAATAAAAGTGAAAAAATTAATGAAATATATTTCAAGAGACATTAATATACAGACACGTGAATGAAATATATATGATCTACACGTATCTATTTCAAGGTCATTTCAATAGCATCTGCAGAAATGTTGAGGATAGAGCTTTTGAAACCAGTCAGAGAGTTTTCGTTCACTCCAGCATGTGCTGCACGGCACTCACCTAATCTGTGACTCTCGGGAGGAGCGCTTACTTCACATACAAGCTCTTGCTCTTGTGGCTGCTTTCCGTTTTAGGGAAACACACTGCCCTGCTGCAAAGATTCTCAATTTAGGGCACTTTGGGCATCTAAGGATCATTTCCTTTATCCCACCCACATCAGGCATGTGTCCAAGGAGTGACACAATACACACCTATTGATCTTAGTCCTACCTGAAAGTCCATGTATTTGGGGTGCCAAATCCAGCACTCAGTTTTGTTTTGGTCCATTACACTAATCAGTCTGCTGTCACTCCTGATGAGCCAGAGTGTCCTCGGACATTGATTTAAACTGAGCATCCACCTTGCTCCACTTTCTCATGTCTATCTACTAATCTTACTCTTATCTTCTTGTTCGTTTCCACAGCGTCTGAACATGGCCTACATACTCAAGAACCAGATCACATTCTCTGGTCTCGTGAGCTTCACATTACAAGGTATAAAGCATGCTGAAACTGCTGCCCGGAACTCCCTGCAGGCCGTTTCCACTCTAAGCTTTCTTCCATTGCTCAGAGCCACAATCAGCATGACTGTCTAACAGAAACCATGAAACATAAGAGGGTGAATCGATATTCTGGTCTCTGACGTCCACTCAAGCCACCACTCCATAATGTAAGGCACATCACGTACTCCAACGGTGTCAAAGATGTGAAATCTGTGACGGAAGGATTCATTAACCCCATGGTAATGAATTCTTAGACGACAAATTTTTGCAGACTAAGATGATAAAATGCAACTAGAGTATGATATTAAAAGCTAAAGGAACCTAATCAATTTTCATATTATCTTGATCCTAACATTAGCTGACAAAAAGAATCCGACTGCTGGGTTTGTTTTAAACAACCTTTCTCTGGCCTATTTTATGCTGAGTTTGGGGTCCAACATCTCTCTCTTCACCTGGCACCCCAGACTATGGCAAGCCAGTGTTCTCACTGTCTTACAAGCATACCAGGTGCAGTCTGCGTCTGGGCCTGCGCTCCTACAGCTCTGCTCCTCTGAAACAGGCTGCTCTTCTTTGGATCCAGCTAAAGTGTCTCTCTCTCTCTTCCAAGGACTAGTGAAGTTATACTTCATGCATACCTTTCTCCCTGTGGCCTTTTCTCTTCAATTCAGATAGCAATTTGAGGCTATACCTTAAAATTAGCAATTACTGGGAAGCTTAACATATTGACGTTATCTCCCTTAATTGGACGGTATGGCCATAAAGTGCAGGGTTCCTGTGAAAATGCGGTTATATCCCTTAGAGCAGCGGTTCTCAACCTGTGGGTCGTGACCCCTTTGGGGGGTCAATTGATCTTTTCACAGGGGTTGCCCGATTCATAACAGCAGCAAAATTACAGTTATGAAGTAGCAATGAAAATAACTTTATGGTTGGGGGGGGAGGGGGTCACCATACCATGAGGAACTGTATTAAAGGGTCGCGGCATGAGGAAGGTTGAGAACGCTGAGAATCGCTGCCTTAGAGGATCGAGTACAGTGCTGAATTGATAGTTCAAATTCAAAGCCATTCCAAATCACTTTAGAGCTGGAAGGGACCTTGGAGATCATTTAGTCCTATCCCTTCATTTTATCCATGAAGAAACTGAGGCTCCCGATCTATTGAATGATGTATTTGCAAATAAGTTGTTATTCATTAACGAAATGGCATTTGCTTTAGCAACCAAATTCTGATCTCCACCAGGATTTAGTAAGTAAAGGTTGCAAAGAACAGCAGGTCAGGCAAACACTGAAACAGCAAACTGTTATGTAAAACACAGGAAACAAGCCTACCTGCAGCTCCCACTGAGCAGGCAGCATTAGAGGAGAGAAAAAGAGTTACATTACCAATGGGAATGGAAGACCTCCCTTCAGTTGGTCATTACCAACCTGGACAGAAAAGATGAAAAAATGTATAGCCCTACTTTTCAGAGAGTGTGAGGGAGAAAAAAAAGGCTCAACTAACACGGGCCTCCAGAAGTCATGTATACATGGCTTTTGCTTTGTCACAAGGAACCATGTAATGAAACCAGTCACCTAATTCATTCAGAGATGATAGACTGGTTTGTACTTCTACAACTGAACTTCATGTGTGTGGACCTTTGTTAGTTTGTCTTTTAAAACATTGTATCTAGGTAAGCATTTCTCTGGATTTAGCAAAAGCTTTAGAATATCCGTGGTAGAAAAATTTGTGGTTGGACAAGAGAAAAATGTAAAGAGGAAAATAAAATAGAATGATGGGTGACAAATTGTTTACAGCCTTTTATGTTTCTGGTCGAATTTATGTAATATGGTCACATATCCTTTTCAATTAATGTGCACCGAACCAAATATTTTACTTGTTTCAATTCCAGGGCCCTCATAAAAGCTGGTTTAGCCTCAGAGTTCTTCAAAGCTATCAATAGGATTATGGATGTTTCCATGTATTTTTGCATGAAGGTATGGACTAGATTATTTTTCAAGGTCCCTTCTAGCCTTGAAGTAAGTTAAAACAAAAGAAATATAAGTAAGAAGACCAAATGAATTCACCTAGCAATTGTAAAGTCAGGGAAATTACACAAAGAATCACTTTCATCTACACACAAAACACTAGCAAAAATCTTTACACTCCCAGCTGACACAAATATAGGTGTGTTAAGTAATGGTTCTCAGGATATAAGCAGCCAGGCGAAGGGGTTTATCCAACAAAACCATAATGTTTCCCACACATATTCCCTGCAGTTCCTAAGTCACACTCACATTCTGTCACTAAGTAATAAAAGAAGAACACATCTAGGTGGGAAGTCATTGGTCTAACCCAGGACACACGTCAGACTAGTGAGATGCTGACCTGGCTTCTGAACTGAGAGTTTTTCTTTCAGATACCCCTGGAAAAGAGAGCGCAAACCACTGCACAACTAGAAGAACGTAATCAATGTCACTGAAGTGGACATCTAAAATTTGTTCAAATGTGCCACCGTGTGCATTCCTAACAGCAACCGAGCAGGGAGCAGAGAGAGGACCCTGGATGTGAAGACGGCATACTCCTGTCAGCTGCGGCACAGGGGCTCCCTTTGCATTGCTCAGCAATGTCATCTTCCAGTCTCCCCATGGAAACTGTGGTGACCCAAATTAATTTGTGAACTATGAAGTTATTGGCATGAAGCAACGTAGCTTCAAGTGAGAATGGCTATTATAATTAAGAACACTTATTTATCCACGTCCAATCAGGCATGCAAAGAGCTAGCCTCCTGTAACTACACTACTCCAAGAAGGGCCAAAATCCAGGCTTCGGCATCACCACTAAACTGCCCAGTCACTCCAGCCTGCCAAAGTCATGGAGAAATAGTTAACGGTTTCGTACACAATACAAGGATCGAGTATGTGATGGGCCAGATGCAAGATTTCAAGGTGGCTAGGGAACAGGTTGGCAATCAGCAGCTCAAAGCTGGTTGGCCAAGTTGCAATCACCACTGAAGAGAAGGGAGCCAGGCTTTCCCTACTTACTCGGATGCGTTTGGCTCTGCGCATGTCGTCTGCTGTCAGAGAGCTCTGGGTGGGCACCACACTCTCCTCCTGTTGTGGCTGTAGATGTAGGGTATGCGTCTCGGGCTCGGGCTCCAAAGAAGGTTGGGTTTCCTGTGGTAGCGGAGGGACTGCGAGAGTGTGCTGTTCGGGCTGATCCAGCCCATTCGGTGTAGCTGGTTCACCCTCATCAAACGGGTCCTTGCTGGAGAAATGTAGCAAGTCCTGAAATTGGAAGTCATATAACCAGCAATTATTTTCCTGCCTATGTAGAGATTAGTTCTAGAAGAAATATCAGACAAAATTTACAATTGTTGCTATTTTTCAAAGACTAAACTCAACGCTCAGGGAAAAACACTCCCTCAGGAAGAAGTTAATTGGGTATATATTCCCAGACGCAAACTTTGATATATTCTGAAATGCTTCCTGAGGAAAAATTCTTCAGGAATAACATAATAATTTTTAATTGTTTAATGAAACATGAAAGTCCTCTCTAGTATTTTCCATCAATTTTAAATGTTTAGTACAGCTAAATCAGGTTTTTAAGTAACGTCTGAAAGCATGTTCTTTGTATCCTTTCTCTAATTACACTTTAAAGGTCAACCTTTGAACCCATCCGCTGCTCTGTGGGAGCAGACATGGCAGTCTGCTCCAGACAATGGACAGCCTTAGAAACCCCAGGGGCAGGCCCATGCTGTCCTATATGGGCACGACGAGCCAGGACTGACTTGATAGCCACGGGAAGCAGACTTTAATCAGCAATTCTCAAAGTACCGCTGTGGCAGGCCTATCAATATCAAGTGCAGCACATCTTCACAGCAAGCATGTAAGGAGTAGTTCTTTCCCATGCCCCCCCGTACCTGGGTCCCATCGCCACACTTGTCTCCATTTTCACTGGTTATTTCCAAGCGGATAAATTTTGGAGGGCGTCCCGGCCGTCTGCCTGGGCCAAATCGCCTCTTACCTCGTCCTCTTCCTCGGCCTCTTGTTCTGGGGACGAGGTTGAATTTACAGTCAGTTTTCACATTGCTCTTTCATAAACACTATAACAAATGTTCCCTGAATCGGTGGTTCTCCACCTGTGGGTCCAGACCCCTTTGGGGATGAAACGACCCTTTCAGAGGGGCCGCCCGAATCAGAACAGTAGCAAAATGACAGTGATGAAGCATAACTTTTTGGTTGGGGGGTCACCACAACATGAAGAACTATATTAAAGGGTCGCGGCATTCAGAAGGTTGAAAACCTAAATGATTCTTACTAAGTCCATATCTTGGTTTTGCTCCAACTATATTATTCATTTCTGTAATATAAATAATGGTTTGGCTAACATAAGCTTTCTAAACGTCTCATCTCGGCCCGCTTTGTCAGCTAAGGAGGTGTCTGAAGTTCCTCAAAGGAGAGGGCCCTAAAAATTGAAGGCACTGACAATATGTTGCTACTGAACTGAAAGCAAGAACACAACACTGAAATGATAGGGGAACCATTTAAGGATGGAGAGTGTGCTATGTACCCAAAGATAAAGCAGAGATGTAGGAGAGGAGGAAGATTGAAAACAGGAACCACTAGGAGAAAATGGAACAGGACATGGTACATTGAGGGGACTGCATGCGCTATGAGTTCTGGAATATAAAACTGATTGTCTTCTCTACAGACCACTTAAATCACCAGAAAGTTATAAATATGATATAAGACAGGACAGAATACCCTACCAGGAAAGTACATTCCTAGAAAATGTCTTTTTAGACAAGACCGAGTTCTTTCCCTAGGCTCACCTCACAGTCCCTCTACAGCAGTGGTCCTCAGCCTTCCTCGGACCGCGACCCTTTCACACAGTGCCTCATGTGGTGGTGACCCCAGCCATCAAACTATTTGCATTGCTACTTCATCACTGTCATTTTGCTAGTTATGAATCGTAATGTAAATATCTGATATTCATTGTTACAAACTGAACATAATTAAAGCATGGTAATCATAAAATTATACATTGTGATATTTTTGTTTTCGATCTTACGCGACCCCTATGATAAGGTCGTTTGACCCCCAAATGGGTCACAACCCAGTTTGAGAACCGCTGCTCTAGCTACTGTGGTGACATTCGAAAGCTTGTTTTACTGTCAGCTTCCAGAAGGTCAGAAGGAATTTCTCCTTCTACTGCTTCACAGCACGCTGTGTAAGCACTGCCCCTTCAAGGTTTCTTAACACACGTAAACTCCTTAAGAAAAGAGACTCAGGAGTGTGTGTGTGTGTGTGTGTGTGTGTGTGTGTGTGTGTGTGTGTGTGTGTAAAATAAATCAGGTCATGCTTCATTATTCTACTCATCTATTATCAAAATAATAAAATTCATACATTTCCTATGGACTTGTATTTTTGTTGTTGCTGTTTTAAATCATTTTATTGGGGGCTCGTACAACTCATCACAATCCATACATACATCCACTGTATCAAGCACATTTGTACATTTGTTGCCCTCATCATTCTCAGAACACTTGCCTTCTACTTGAGCCCTTGGTATCAGCTCATTCTTTCCCCTCCCTCCCACCCACTCCCCAATGAACCCTTGATAACTTAAAAGTATTGTCATGTCTTACACTGTCCAACGGCTCCCTTCACTGGCTTTTCTGTTATCCATCCCCCAGGGAGAGGCTTATATGTAGATCCTTGTAATTGCTTCTCCCTTTCTATCCCACCTTCCCTCCACCCTGCTGGTATTGCCACCCTCACCCCTGGTCCTGAAGGGTTCATGTGTCCTGGATTCCCTGTTTCCAGTTCCTCTCTGTACCAGTGTACATCCTCTGGTCTAGCTGGATTTGTAAGGTAGAATTGGGATGATAGTGAGGAGGAAGAAGTTTTAAAGAACTAGAGGAGAGTTGTATGTTTCATCATTGCTTCACTGCACCCTGACTGGCTTGTCTCCTAGCTGCGACCTTTCTGTAAGGGGATGTCCAGTTGCCTACAGATGGGCTTTGGGTCCCCAATCCACACTCTGCCTCATTCACAATGAAATGATTTTTTGTTCTTTGATGCCTGATACCTGATCCCTTCAATACCTCGTGATCATGCAGGCTGGTGTGCTTCATCCATGTGGGCTTTGTTACTTCTCAGTTAGATGGCTGCTTGTTTACCTTCAAGCCTTTAAGACCCCAGATGCTATATCTTTTGATAGCCGGGCACCATTAGCTTTCTTCACTACATTTACTTATGCATCCGCTTTGTCTTTAGTGATCCTATCGTGTCAGGAAGGTGAGCATCATGGAATGCTAGTTCAATAAACTATTATTGAGCGAGTACTTGAATAAAGGCCCAATGCCCACCTGCTACTTTAATATTAAACCTATAAATATATGCGCACAGGTCTATTTCCCCATCATCCTATATATTTACATATGTACATGCCTGTATTTAGACCTCTATAAATTCCCTTTGCCTCCTAGTCTTTCCTCTATTTCCTTTTCCTTTCCTCTTGTCCTACCTACTATCATGCTCATGCTCAGCCTTCATTTGGGTGTCAGTAATTCCTCTCAGCTACATTGCCCTTGATCAAGCCCTACCAGGCCTCCTACACCCTCCTCACCACTGATTTTGGGACACTGATTTTGGGACACTTGTTCCCTTGTCCCTAGGTTTATTAACATCATTTCCTTTTACCCACCTCCCTCTTTCTCATGTCCCCCTAGAACCGCTGTTCCTGTTGTTTTCTCCTCCAAGTTGTTTATCCAGCCCATCTTATCTAGATAGACATGCTCTCTGGACTTTTACAAGATTCTTTTTATTATCAAAACTCTAAACCTATGCAACTATAGCGCACAACATAATGAGGCCATTGTACCCATTACTACATTTCAATATTATTAACGGATAGCCAAGCTTGTTCCATATCTATTCCTTCTACTTCTCCATAAACATACCCATTATTTAAAAAAGCAAATTAATGGTTAGAAAGTGATTGTGATAGCAATTGTACAGTTCCACTTGACGTGATAGAAAAATGGAATGATATATGTATTAAAACCCAATCAATAAAAAATAAATGGGGGAAAATCAAATTTAAAATACCATTCCATCCATAAGTATATTATATGGATAATAAAAAACATAAGGACTTTAAAATATATATATAACAATTTTAATATCATACCAAAAAATAGCCTGTCCAAAAAAAGCAAGTGGTTCAGATTAATTCTAATCAAAATTAAATTTTTCGTGTCACAAATTTCATTCAACAATTGACTAAAAAGCGCTTTATCTACTATGTGTCATGCCTTCCACTGAGCACTAAAAATACCAAGTTAAATGAGACAGTTCCTAGCCTCAGAAGGATTTATTAGATACCTCTATTTGGTACCCTCTAGTAGAAGTAGCAGAATATAAACCAAGATTCACATTAATAATATAGTAGTAAAAAATACTGTAACATCTCCCTGAATCGAGTCTTAAGAACACACAGCAGGTGATGACTTAACTCTAATTTTTTTCTCCAACGCAGGCAGCCTCCCTTGGTCGTGTCACAGACTGTCATCATTATAAATACAAAACCTCCCTATCCCAGTTCATTCACTGCTATCCCTACCCCATCCTAGGCCCACTCTGATTACTTCCTAGTTTTCCAGCTCATTCCCACTGACACCCTAACAAATCTTTCACCTCACTGGCATCTCTAGCCAATTATTTATGCCACCTATTATTATATCACACCCTTCTTAACGTTTTCTCTCCCTTTCCTCCACAATTTGAACCCCACAGTTGATCATAACACTCCCTTCTAGTGTCCTTCATTCCCATTTCGACTGTTGCTACATTATTCTGGCTCCACCCCACATGCACAATAGCTAAAACTACAGCCCTGCTTAATCCAATGCTCTACTCATTCTGCCCAGTTTCTTTTGCAGATGAATGTAGCTGGAAAACCAGTGAGCCAAGCTAATGGTCTCACTTCAGTTTCATGGCCTTGTACGGGGCCTTATTCTTTAGGCAACCACACTGTACTTCCCTAGTCTATTCACTTTTCCACTTTCCAAAAAGCCATTATACTTTCAAACCCAACACAATCAGTAACCTTAAATCTGGCCCAGTTACATGGGACAGTAATGTCCTATCCCAAAGCACCCCTTCTCATGTGAACTGCTGCGATAACTTCTAACTGATCTTGCCAATTTCACTTTTGCTCCGATGGTGTTTTAATTTTTACCTACAGTGATCTTTTAAAAACATACTTGATGGTATTCCCTCAAAAAACTAAAAAAATTACCCAGCAACTTCAGTCCTAGGTATGTGTGATAGTTACGGTTTATTGTGCCAACCTGGCCAATGAACACATGTGGGATTAATTGAAGGGAGGAAAGATAAAGAGCTTGGTGAGCCTCGCCTTTCTTGTGTCTTGTTCTCCGATGGTTGGACCAGTGTGCGGCTGCCTAAGCTTGTTCTCTGCCTCAGTGGCAAGGCTCACTTCCTGCAAGGTATCCCCGAGGAGAAGCCACATGGACGTACCCCGATGCAGCCCTGGGTGCTGGAGCAACCGTGTGGAGATCCCTGCCAGAGCTGAGATACTTACATGTTCACTGATTAGGCTTTCCTCCTGCAGTCTGCATCATTGTATTTTTTGAAATTGAGGAGGACTTTGTAGCTTGGTGTCATACATATGAGCTAATGTCGGACTTATGGGCCTGGACAGCACTGGGTTGGGATGCTTTCTTAATGTACACTTATATAAAACTCTCTTATAAAATGTAAGTGTCTATGAATTTTATTTCTCTAGTCTACCCTGACTAACAGCATACAAATGCCAAAATACTTGAAAGCAGAGGCTCAAAAAAGACACGTCTACCCCAATGTTCAATTCACAATAGCCCAAAAATGTTAACAACCAAAATGTCCATCAAGTGATAAATGGATACACAAAATGTGGTACATACATACAATGGAATACTACTCAGCCAATAAGAGAAATAAAGTATGCTACAATATAGATAAGAGCATGAAAACATTATGCTGAGTGAAATAAATCAATCACAAAGGATAAATATTTTATGCCCTTACTTATATAAAAAGTAGAGAATAGCAAAAATGCACAGAGATCGAGTCCTGTGAGTGGTTTCAAGGGGCTCAAAATAGGAATGGGTATGCAGGGTGGGGGCAACGAGGAAGTTATTGCTTATGGCGTACTAAGGTGCAGTTTACAGTGCTGGAGAATCGGTAAAGTCAGTGGAAATCAGTATCGCACAGCTGATTAGTACCACTGCTGTCAATAATTTGTACACCTGTGAAAAGTTGAGTTACCAAAACGTATGTAATAAATACAAGTATCTTTTAACAATGACCAAGAGAAAGAGAGAAACTAGTGAGGCTGCTTATGCACAACCAAACACCTCCAGGGATTTGCTTTCTTGGTCATGGTTTCAGGGGAGAACCTGTATGTTGAATGTTGTGTCTAATACTTCTGTTCTATCTCCCATAAATGCCTGGGTTTTAAAAGCTTGCAGCCACCCAACCAAGGCACAATTGGTCTCAATTGACCTGGAGCAAAAGCAGGAGAGAAAAGGAAAAGGGAAGCAATGTGTAGCTAATTGCGTGTATGAGCAACTGCCCGCTTTGCCACAGGACAGAAAGAAGGTGATGGTGCAGAGGCAGCACCAATGCTAAATACCTGATGAAAGAATCTAGAGTTGAAAATTCTGATCAGCTTTCCTTTCGGCGCTGCCGCCGCAGCCATGAGTATGCTCAGGCTTCAGAAGAGGCTCGCCTCCAGCGTCCTCCGCTGAGGCAAGAAGAAAGTCTGGTTGGACCCCAACGAGACCAATGAGATTGCCGATGCCAACTCCCGTCAGCAAATCCGGAAACTGATCAAAGATGGCCTTATCATCCGCAAGCTTATGACCGTCCATTCTCGGGCCGAGGCCGCAAAAACACCCTAGCCCGCCGGAAGGGCAGGCATATGGGCGTAGGTAAGCGAAAGGGCACTGCCAATGCTCGCCTGCCCGAGAAGGTCACGTGGATGAGGAGGATGAGGATTCTGCGCCGGCCGCTCAGGAGATACGGGGAGTCAAAGAAGATTGACCGCCATATGTATCACAGCCTGTACCTGAAGGTGAAGGGGAACGTGTTTAAGAACAAGCGGATTCTCATGGAACACATCCACAAGCTGACGGCAGACAAGGCTCGCAAGAAGCTCCTGGCTCACCAGGCTGAGGCGCGCAGGTCTAAGACCAAGGAAGCACGCAAGCGCCGTGAGGAGCGACTCCAGGCCAAGAAAGAGGAGATCATCAAGACTCTGTCCAGGGAGGAAGAGACCAAGAAATAAACTCCCCCTCTCTTCTCTGTACCTAGTGGCCTTGGCATTTCTATTGATCAGTCACTCAATAAAAGCAAGCCTTACTGGCCTGCCCCTGAAAAAAAAAAATTCTGATCAAAGCTGGTAGGAAGATACAGAATAGAATTTAAAATTCTTAGAATTCAGACTTTCTAGAGACATGAAAGCTAGTTTAACCCTTGAAACTATTGTCCTTAGGTAAATTCTCTCTTTTCAGTCATTCTACCATTTTTTTCTCACATACTTCAGACCAACCTTATGATTATGGGATTAGAATAGTTAACAGGTAATCACAAATCAGGATCATAAAATATAAAGGATATACGAGGTGAAACCTCCTCCAAAAAATGGGGAAAAGTTCCAATGGGCAAAGATTTCATAATACTCATTTTTTCCACCAGGCAAGCATTAAGCAACTTGTTCTGAGTTAGTGCACCCAGTGGCATCGCCTGGGAAGGTTCTCACTGGTTACAGTGAATTTTTTCGCAAAAACAGTTTTGCTTGAATCTCGTGTTTTGTGAAGGCCAATTTAAGAGAACAGTGTGCGTCTGTGAAATTTTGTTTCCTGCTCGGGAAAAATACAACAGAAACTGCTGTCATGTTGAACACAGATTACAAGGAGAATGCTGTGGGGAAAACTCAAGTGTATGAGTGGTGTTCTCATTTCAAAAGAGGTGAACTGTAAATTGATGACAAACTTTGTTAGGGACGTCTGTCACACAACTAAAATGTCAACTCATAGTTCATTCCACCGAGTCACACCGGTCATCCAGCTTCCTAGAAGTGATTGCACAACGGTTTGCGACAAAAACGGCCTGATAAGTGGCAGATGGGAGACTGGTTTTGCCACCATGACAATGTACTTTCTCACACAGCCATCTCAGTATGCCAGTTTAGGGCAAAAATCCAACATGTCCCTCTTGCCCCACACACCTTACTCATCTGACCTTGCTCAAAGAGATTTCTTTTAGTTTCCACAAATGCAGAGGGACATGAAAGGACAGCAACTTGGCAATATAGAAAAGGTGAAGAAAAAAATATGAGAGGTACTGTCAGCCATCCAAACAGATAAGTTTGGAAAATGTTTCCAAGAATGGAATCCCAGATTTGACTAATGTATTAAGTATAATGGAGAGTGCTTTGTTGAAGGTGATAAGGTTTTTATTGCTTTAAAAAAAAATTAAATACATACCTTTGAAAAAATTGGAGGATTTTTGGGGTACCCCCTTCTAGTCTTTGGTCCTTAGGCATCATTATTTTTCAAAACATTTTGCATTTATTGTCATCATCATTCTCAAAACATTTGCTTTCTCTTGAGCCCTTAATATTAGCTCATTTTCCTCCTCCGTCCCCACAGGCCCTCCCTCAAGAACCTGATCTTCTATAAATTATTATTACTTTGTCATGTCTTACACTGTCCCACGTCTCCCTTCAACCACTTTTCTGTTGTCTGTCCCCCAGGGAGGAGGTTATATGCAGATACTTGTAATCGGTTCCCCCTTTCTACCCCACTCTCCCTTCACCCTCCCAGTATCGGCACTCTTACCACGGGTCCCGAAGGGTTCAGCTGTCCTGGATTACCTGTGTTTCCAGTTCCTATCTGTACCACATCCTCTGGTCAAGCTGGATTTGTAAGGTAGAACTGAGATCATGATTGTGGCGGGGAGGAAGCATTAAAGAACTACAAGAAAGTTGTATGTTTCATCACTGCTACACTGCACCCTGACTGGCTCATCTCCTCCAGGCGGCCCTTCTGTAAGGGGATGTCCAGTTGCCTACAGATGGGCTTTGGGTCCCCAATCCACACTCCCCCTCATTTACAATGATATGATTTTTTGTTCTTTGATGCCTGATACCAGAACCCTTTGATATCTCATGATCGCACAGGTTAGTGTGCTTCTTCCATGTGAGTTTTGTTGCTTCTGAGCTAGAAGGCCACTTGTTTACCTGCAAGCCTTTAAGACCCCAGATGCTATAGCATTTGATAGCCAGGCACCATCAGCTTTCTTCACTACATTTGCTTATGCACCCGCTTTGTCTTCAGCAATCCTGTCTGGAAGGTGGGCATCAAGGAGCGCCAGTTTAATAGAACAAAGTGTTCTTGCATTTGGGGAGTACTTGAGTAGAGGCCCGATGTCCATCTGCTACCTTAATACTAAACCTATAAATATATGCCCATAGGTCTATTTCCCCATGATCCTATATAAATATATTTACATATATACATGCCTGTATTTAGACCTTTTTTAATTCCCTTTGCCTCCAAGTTCTTTCCTCTATTTCCTTTTACTTTCCTCTTGTCCCACTATCATGCTCAGCCTTCATTTGGATTTCAGTAATTCTTCTCAGTTACATTGCCCTTGATCAAGCCCTACCTGGCTTCTTACACCCTCCTCACCACTGATTTTGGATCACTTGTTGTTCCCTTGTCCCTGGGTTTGTTTAACATCACTTTGTTTCCACCATCTCCCTCTCTCCCATGTCCCATGAGAAACTGTCGTTCCCATTGTTTTCTCCTCCAGATTGTTTATTCCGCCTATCTTATCTAGATAGACCTGCAGAGATAATAATATGCACAAAAACAAGACAGAGCAAAACAAAACAACAACAACAAAAACCCAATGACCAGAAGAAAAAAAAAGAAAAGCCTGTAAATAGTTCAAGGTCTGTTTGTTAGCCTTTAGGAGTGTTTTCTGGTCGAGTCTGATGGGGTGCCACGTCCTGGCCCCAAAGTCTACTTTCGGTCCTCCCTTGGGACTTCCTTTCCCTGCTCCCCTTGCTGTTCTGTTCCATGCCCTTAGTGTTTTTCCTCAGTGTGGTGGGGTCAAATTGGGCACAATTCCCATACTGTGTCTCCAGCGTTATCCCCCGTAAGGCTATGGGGTCAGTGAGGGATGTAGTGTCTCGTAGTGGGGCCCACCATAAGGTGGGGCTAGTCCTCTGTGCATTGGCTGTTCTGAGTGAGGATATTGTCCTCAAGGCTTGGTGGGCCAGGATGTGCTCCACTCTCTCTTCCTCCCCTTTCATTTGCTCTCATGTGCTGTAGCTTCAGTGCTGTCCTCTGAAGTAAATTCTTCTTGGGGGAGGGGTGGCTGTCCATTTATTTAAAAGGTTTTGTATGACGTTTTAGGTGAAAATTTTTACACAGCAAGCCAGATTCCCACTTAACAGTTTTTATATAAATTATTCTGTGACACTGATTACAATTTTCACAATGTACCAGCATTCTAATTATTTCCATTCTGCCTGTTCTTTTCCATTTATGGAGCATCCTTCTCCTCATTGCTTCTCATCTTTGCGTTAGGCAAATGTTAACCATTTGGTCTCATTCGGTTGACTGTTTAAGGATGCACATTTACTCAGAGGGAATACTGTTTATTTTCTAAGCAAATCTATTATTTGGCAGACACCGGATAGGGCAAGATATGACAAAATAATAATTTATAAATTATCAAGGGCTCATGAGGGAGAGAGAAGCAGGGAGGGAGGGGAAAAAAGAGGACTTGATGCAAAGGGCTTAAGTGGAGAGCAAATGCTTTGAAAATGATGAGGGCAAGGAATGTACGGATGTGCTTTATACAATTGATGTATGTATATGTATGGATTGTGATAAGAGTTGTATGAGTCGCTAATAAAATGTTTTTTAAAAAATCTATTATTTGGCCGAAAGGTGATCTCCATCAGGAGTTTCAGTGTCAAGTTCAAAGGGTGCCTTAGGGTGACAGCCTTAGGAGCTCCTTTAATGGTCAAGTAGATCTGGCCTTTTATCGAAATTTAAATTTTGTTCTAATTTTTTCCCCACTCAACCCAGGACCTTCCAATGGGTCCCTGATGAAACAGTTCATACCTGAGGTAATCTTTAAACTTTCCAACAAAAATATACAACCCTGAAGTCTTAAATTCAAACAGTCGTTCAGTTTAACTGGTAAAAGTCTTGAGCAGTATGCCCTTTTAAGATCTATCTCTATGGCACCAAATGACAAGAGCCATTGAAATGATTAGGTAGGAACCTTAAGGGGCAGTGAGTTGCTGTTAGTGGGGAAAGAACAGGTAAATGACCGTGGTTGCACCATTCAAAGATGCAATCAATGTCACTGAAGTGTACAAGTCGGAACCGTTGAAGAGGTGTATGTTTTGCTGTGTATATTACCACCAACAAAAATACATTATTTTAGAAGCACATATAACTGACATCACAGTATTTTCTGACCAGAGCCCTCTAGAGTCTTCCCATCTGACCTAGAAAAAAAATCCAAATTTCTTACCATTACTTATAATGCTCTAGCTGACTTGATTCTTCTTTCAAATGTCCTTTTAGTATATTAGAATAAAATATATGATTTCATGTAATAAAGAAATGGTATTGATTGTTTTTAAATTAGGGGCTCATACAACTCTTACCACAATCCATACATATACATACATCAATTGTATAAAGCACATCCGTACATTCTTTGCCCTAATCGTTTTCAAAGCATTTGCTCTCCACTTAAGCCCTTTGCATCAAGTCCTCTTTTTTTCCCCTCACTCCCCAAATGGTACTGGTTTTAAAAACAAATTTGAAAACCATAGAAGCAGATTATTTTTTAAAGTACATTGTTATTTCAAGAATCTTTATTTCAGAATCTGCATGTAGTTAAGGGAGACTTAATTAGTTTGACTGGAATTTCCTATTAATGAATATGGGATATGCTAGAAAAAAGAAAAATAATAAGTGAGGACCATGGGGAGGAAGAGGAAATGACAGATAAACATTTTTCTCAGCTACCTACCTGGTTACTTCTAAACTCGCGTGCACACACACACGAACACTTATCAGTTTATAGAAAATACAGGAATCATTCTGCAGGTCTGAAAACTGAGCCTAGGAACCCATTCCCCTCATATATACCTGCTGAACACATCCAATTTCTCATCATGTGAATTGAGATGCTGCTGCAACTGCTCCGAGCTTATAAATCGGCGGTTACATTCATAACAGGGCCAATTCTTCTCTTGTTCTCGAAGAACTGCACCCATAGGAAAGAAGTCATAAAGGCTGATGGTCAATACACACCGGAAAATCCCAAATAGCTAGTGTCCCCACTATTCCCATCCAGTTGTAGTTCAAAGAACCCATAACACAAATAGAACACACAATGTCGGCTTATTGGCATTGCTGTTTTGCCATGAAATCAAAGACCAAAATTTGAAAGACAGTTGGTTTTTAAGAACTTTTTCTGATATATTCATATACCATATCACAGGAAAAAATATCCTCACATCATCCCATATCAAACACACACACAACCAATCAACACACACAACCACATTACACTGAAATGACAAAGGTGCAAAAATGTAAACTTGTACCCCCAAACTTGTGATTTAAGTTGCATATTTTATTGCAAATAATCTTGAAAACCAATGCCCAATATAATCACTTTAGCAAATGCTCGGAAACAAAACAAAATTCACTGCCATTGAGTCCTACTGGCTCATAGTGACCCTATGGCATTGGGCAGAACTGCCCCTGGGGGTTTCTAAGACTGTACCTCTTTACGGGAGTAGAAAGCCTCATCTTTCTCCCTTGGAGTGGATGGTGATTTGGAGCTACCAAAGGTTAGCAACTTCATATGGGTAGCCACTATGCTCCTTAAAGTGGTCAGAAGTATCTATGAAAACTGAGTAAATACATACTCGATGCTTTAGCAATTCCACTCTTAGATGTATGGCTAGCAGAAGTGTATCCATAAATTCAATAAAAGAAGTGGGTAGGAATGTTCATACTGGCGTTCTTAATAATAGCCCCAAATTGGAAACAACTCAAATTACCATCTATAGTAAAACATAATAAAGTATGGTATAATACCAAACAGCAATGAAAATGACCAAACTATGTTATGTACAACAATATGAGTGAATTTCACAAACTAAATGTTGAACAAAAGATACCCAAAAGTGTATATCACTTCATTCCATTTATGTAAAGTTCAACAGTATGCATATTTTAATCTGTGTATTGGAAGTCAGATCAGATACTCTTGGGAATGAATAGTAATCAGAGCAAATTCCAGGACGTTGTTAAGATTCTCATTCATGATCTGGGTGCAGGTTAAACAAGTATTCACTCTGAAAATTCATCGAGTTGTACACTTATGATTTGTACACATTTCTGAATATAGGTTATATTTCAACAATATTTACACTTAAAGTCAATGCCTGCCTTGCTAAAATGTTAGAGCTGTTTAAATCTAGTTAAGACCCATCCTCTGATCTAAGACCAATGTAATATTTGGAGGCTTTCATTCTATTAAATACTACTTTCCAGTATGCACAAAAGAAATGTAAAATGCCATTGATGGGTAGCTCTAAAAGTCCTATTGGAGTATCTTTTAAAATAAACTGATATAGAAAAATGAGGTTGCGAAGCATATAATATATGCAATTTGAATTCATAAATGTGCAATATAAAAGTCCAATCACCTTTCCTTTCTTCCTCAGAAATGTCATGAATTTTCTGATTCACGAACTCAGCATAGGATGCAGCATACCATACCTGCAAGAACATCAAAAAGAACTAAGGACCGTTATCAGATGTTCTTTGCATGCTTACATTATTTCTCCCACTTACAGATTGCAACTCAAGGCATGATTTTTTTTTTCTTGAGTTCTTTCAGTTTAAAATATGTATCAAATCTTCTCAAAATATTCTCAAATTTCAGATGGGATAGACACAAGGTTGTATGTTGACTCTCGTGGACTTGTTTTAATTTCTTCAGTTTTAACTCGAACTTACCTATAAGCAATTTGTGGTCTGTATCCACAGTCAGTCCTGGCCTGGTTTTAGCTGCTGATATTGAGTTTCTTCATGGTCTTTTCTCATAAATATAGTCAATTTGATTTCTGTGTATTCTATCTGGGGTCCTTTTGGGTTGTTGAAAAATAATTTGGGGGGGTTGAAGAAGTCTTGGTCTTGCAAAATTCTATCACGCCAGCTCTGGCTTCATTTCTATCACGAAGGCTATATTTTCCAATGACTGCTCCTTCCTTTTTCCCCCAACTTTTTCATTCCAGTTGCTTATAATTATCAATGCATGATTAATGTTTGATTAATTTCAGACTGAAGACACTGGTAGAATTCATCAATTTCCTTGTCACTAGTTTGGTAGTTGGAGCATAAATTTGAAAAGCGGTTGTATTGATTGGATTTTTTTGAAGGTGGACAGATATAATTCCATCACAGACAGCATTGTACTTCCAAACAGAGCTTGAAATGTCATTTTTGGTGATAACTGCAACATCATCACTTTTGATTATTTCATTCCCACCATAGTGAAGCATACAATTTTTTAATTCAAAATGGCCAATGTTTCAGCTCACTAATGTCTAGAATGTCGATTTAAGAATTTAATTTTTAAGAACTTCCAATTTTCCTAGATTGACACTTTGTGCATTCCAAGTTCTGATTAGTGATATTTATAGCTGTTTTTTTTCTTCTCATTTTGAATCATGGCCTATGTGGCAGTTATGTAATCTACTGTCAATTTAAAGAAGGGGTGGAGTCTAGCCTATCAACCAAGTCACAGCTTGATGACCTCATTTGAAGGCGTGCAGAGATGAATAGCTCATTGGAGGCCAGACACGCTCTCTCTCTCTGCTTCGTCTTCCTGTTGACAAGATACATGGACCTATGCTGATGGAGCGAGAGCCCTGGAGCTGGAGGAGCCACATGGAGACCCATGCCAGCACTAAGATACTTCCTCTGCCACTAGACCCACTGGCCTGTGATCTTCCTGAATTCAGCATCATTGCATATATTGCATGAGTCTAAAGAGGAATAAATAGACTGGTATTGGACATATGGGCTAAGATTGGACTTAGGGACTTGAACTGGATAGGGCTGGGGTGTTTTCTCAATATACAATTGCTCTTTTATATAAAGGTCTTTCTTATCACATATGAGTGTCTCTGGATTGGTTTCTCAAGTCTACCGGGAGTAATACATTATGGTACCTTGGAAGTGGGGTGCTAGAGAAACAAATCATTAAGATGGGGAGTCGATGCTGGTTTGAACTCTGCCTCATGGTAGAACTTCTTTGGCTAGCCAGAGGTCAGATATGACCATGTGCTTTACTGGGTTGTTTTCTGGAAAGGACATGGGAAGTTAAACTTTGATTATTTTCTTTGTCTTTATTCCTGTTTGAAATGGAAAAAGTGAATGTGATTAATGTATATTTTGAGCTCAAGGGGCAAAATTCTCCTTGAATTTCTCAGAGACCATGCTGCTTAGTGAAAATGGCTGAGAGAAGGTCAAATGGCTGACAGAAAGCCTGGCTCTGGCTTGATTCAGTCAGAGGCCTAAAGCCATACTTCATATCAATGGAATAGTTTAGATAAGGATTAAGATCAGATAGATATGGATTGAACTTGACTGTTTCAAGAAGTGAGTTTAGGATCTGGATTTACTAGATTTATACTGTTTTCTTCTACCTATTGTTACTGATATGATTAATAGAAATTGTTTGGGGGAAGTATGAAAATAGATAGTTTGTAAGCTCTTTTAGCCACCAATTTGAATCTTCAAATAGGTTGAGGGCACGCCTGCAAAGAAGGCTCTGAAAGGCTAAGCCCCACCCAGTGTCTCCAGTGCTCAGGACATTTGAAGGTGAAGAGACTTGCCTAGGAGGCTGTTGAGAGATTAAAGAAAAAGGGAACTCTTTTGCTTTTTGAATTTTGAAAGAATGGTTTGTGCCTGAGGCCGGAAAAATTTGGAACATGGAAGGTACTCTCCACCCTTCTTCAGGCTGACAGTAACAGATCACCCCTTAGCAACTTGACAACTTTTACACAAATTGGTTTCAACCCAAAGCAACCTTACAGAGGGTTTCTCCAGAGGAGTAGCTGGATCGGTTGAACCTAGACCTTCTTACTATTTACTGTGCAATTCAGAGTTAACATATTCTTGTGTTCATTATTCACTTAGGTTTCGTTTATACCAGGAGGTTAACACAAATTATTCAAAGAAGATGGTCATGTTGCTAACACAGCTTTTAAACAACAACACAAAAAAGGATTCACCTCAAAATAATTTTCCCTTAGAATCACAAGCAAAATTTCCATGATCACAAGTTAACAACTAGATAATTTCAAACACAGAATTATTCCCCCAAATAAATTTCCAAAATCAGAAGCCAGTACACACAATTCCATGGGTAAAATGACACATTCTGATTTTTAAAAGAAATAGATCCATGTAATAGAATCCTCTTTTACAAAAGCTCCGGCTTCCCAACAAATTCTTCATAGTCGATAAATGCAGCTCCGTGACCCCATTTTTAATCCTTCCATAACAAATACCAATCTATTCCCCAAACAATTATTTCTTTATCACTGGGCCTAATACCTTTGTATAGGCCTTTCATGGGCACAAAAGCCTGGTAGTTTTCATCCTGTCTTTATGGGATCAATACAGTGGGTAAGTCGTTAAGTACACAAATTGTAAGGAAAGAATTAGTTTAGTATGAATCTCACCTCTAAAAGAAAAAAAATAGCACAGTCTTACATAATCACTCCTGGAAACAAAGGGCATCACTGACTCAGCATGGTACCTTAAGCTCCTGCTTGGGCTCTACATTCTTTATTGTTGTGTAATACACGTGGTGGCCATATTGGTAAGCTACCAGGTTCTGTTCCAGGTGGTTCTGGGCAGGGCGCACAAACATCATCCAGTTGCAAAGAGTCTCATCGGACAACTCAAACCAGAGCTCTTCCTTCAAACCCCTTTCTTTCCGGTCCCCTTTATCAAGAGAAACCTAAAACCAAAGAGGGCAAGAAGCTGCAGTAAAGGGAAACTTCAAAACAACATTCCCATCTGATTTGCATTCACCTTGTAACAGAAAATATTGCTCCTTACATTGGCTATAAATTGTGGCTCTTCCCTTTGGCTCAAGCAGGGCGTTGCAATTGTGACTTGCCAAATGCAAAAAGGAAAAATAACTTTCTCAAGCTTCATTTGTATGAGAGTTAATTGGAAAAACCTGAAAGTCAACAGTCCAACTGTACAGCTTCATTTGAAGTTCCACAAAACCCACACACCACCCTTTTCTAGAAATAAACCAGAAAATGCAAACAAACATATTCTCAGCTCATTACATCTTTCCTTTTTTTAGGACTCAACTGAATTATTCTGTAATCTGTAAGGAGATGAAGGAAAACCCTCGCTGCGTCATAGTATTCTGTCTTGGTGGAAGAAAGGGAATCTTCCCAAGCTAGTAGTGGTCTCTCAGAAGAACCCACATCCAGTCATCCGCCCCGTCCCACTGCCCTTAGTTCTACAGAGCAACACTCCAAGAAGCCGGCCGCAGAGAGGGCTAGAGAAGCAAAAGCATCACAAGTACAGAGAAGTTGTGATATAAAAATACTCTCTCAAACATCGCACGATTCTTCAAAAATTCAAGACAACAGACCTGTTGTAATAATGTCATCAAAAACTGAAACACGGTTTTCCTGAACACGTTTTTGGCACACAGCAGATTTCACCGGTCTATGTAATTCTGCTATATTCCAGTCAACGCAAATACCTGCCCACCACCCCAAAAAAAGCACGAGATCAGCAGTTAAGCATTTAAGAACTCAAACTCTCAGAATTATTCAAAAACTATCTCAGAGGACTGAGACAGCAATCTCCATTTAAATGATGAGAGAAATCTTTATTTAAAATAAATTAACCAGAGAAAGAAAAATACTACCCAACAAATTCCTAGGAGTTGAAATAAGAGACACAACAGGCAAGTGTTAAAAAAGTGATGAAGCACAACTTACCTTTAGGTGAATGTAACAGTCTTTCAGCTCAGACTCCCTGACAAGGGGTCCCTCCACAGGGCCAAACTGGGTACGCTTGGGAATGCGTCTCTTGGAAAAGACCCCTCCTAGGAACCTGTCTATGTAGAGAACCAGGGGGAGACTGGCTCTGGCTCTTGTGAGCACTGGCCGGTTGGGGATTGGATGCAAAGGACCATGCTTTGGGCATACTGATGAATGTGCATTATTACACTCCTCACACCCTGCAAAAGAAAGAAAATCTTTAAACAACGGTCACATTTTTCAACATGCCGCGATTTAAGGTAAAAAGGTCTAACATGAAAAATCCCCAAATCTAAGTTTGCAAAGCAAAATTCGTCTACCTCCATTAAATTGTAATACATCAGGTTTCACAGATCAATAAAATCCAATTACTGTCCTTAACATCAGACAAGTCAGTTTATGCTAGCCCCAAACAGTAAGTTAACTGAGATTTGTTTATCTGCTGAAATTAAAATCCCACTATTGTAGCTTATTGTTATCATTGGTGCCGAGTCAACTGGACTCATGGGAGCCCCGTGCACAAAGAGGTAAGACCAGTGCGATCTAGAGGGTTTCCATCGACTGACTGTTGGCAGTAAAGTGCCAGGCCTTTATTCCTAGCCCATCTTCGTGTGGAAGCTCCGCTGAAACCTCAGTTCAGTGTGAGAGCAGCATGCAAGCCTCCACTACCGAGTATCGGGTATCGGTAGTTGCACATTAGACACACAGGCGAGGACTTAAATCAGGACTCCTCCATGGAAGGAGAGAATTTTATCAATGAAAACATTACTGCCTCCAGAATTAAGCTAGTGACAGTTATAGCATCTGAAAAGAAAAAAGGGCTCATCACGCTCAATAAAGAGAAAAAGGAGAAACAAAGCTATTAAAAATATATACAGCTGTAATGAAGATGAAGTGAGATGATGTATGGATAGCAATTAACAGTGTCTGTCAACTAGGAAGTGTGACCCAAAATATGTACCCCAATTCTCTTACTGCAGTTAGCCTAATTTACATCAGGTTTTCCTTCTCCTCCGCCTCAGTCTCTGTGGAATTTTTCTAACTTGCTACGTTGCTCTGAGGCAAACTTGATATTTCCTGAAACAGCCACCAGATAATTCTGAGACTCATCCCAAGAAATGCTCATTGCTGCTGCTAACTGAGACATCTTGAAACTGGCCTAAAACTTCACAAACACCGTATTGTTCTCCCTGCTTGCTTATGGTCAATAAGCGCATCCTGTGATTATCCTGAAACTGGAGTGAATGGAACACATCTGTATGTGACTCCCCCAGGGTGTGAATTCCACAGTGAAAAGTAGATAATCTCTATGTATTCAGATTTCAACTGAGATTCCATCAGGACAGACTGTGTGGCCATCCAATTCCCTGCTGGTGCCACCTTCCAACAAATTTCTCTCGATCATGGGAGCGAGCGAATTGGCCACGCTGGTCCATCCACGCAATGAACCCTTATTAGCAGTAACAGAGGGTTCGATACATGTGAACAATGAGTCCTTGGGGGGCGCTAGCGCTTAACTGCTCAGCCACTAACCAAAATGTTGGCAGTTCAAATATACCCAGAAGTGCCTTAGAAAAATACCAACGGCGATCAACTAGAATCAACGGCGATGAACTTCCTAGCCAGTAAAATACACATAGCTCTTTTCTGACACACATGGGGTCATCAAGAGTCAGAGATGATTCTACAGCAACTATATTTTTGGTTTTTCTTTTCTGGTATGTAACACACATAATTGCATGAAACAACACTGTTGATGAGATTGTCCTGGACTTACATAAGTCATGAGGGTCAAAGGGCCGAGGAGGATCTGGTTCCCAGTCATCTAGGTCTGTGTCTTCCCCATCTTCCTCCTCATCGTCATCAGTATCTTCATCCTCATCTTCATCCTCTTCCTCTTTTGCTTCCAGTCTCCCGATGGGATTCTGTAGAGTTGTTAAAGGATCCGAAGCATCCACACTCTCAATGGAGGGCAACACTTGGTTATGTACTGGTAATGAGGCCTGAACAGAAGATTTAGGATATAAAGTTAGGCGATACTTCTCTTTAGCCACCTGGTACACACACAGAGAGAAAGACAGAAAGCTTTTTCAAGTCCTGGAAAAAGTATTTCCATTTATTGAATGTAATGAGGAGTCTGAATTCATTTTCTTTTTTAACTTCATTTTCTTATATTTGATTGCTGACAACTTTTACACCTCTTCGCTGTACCCCACATCAAAACAAATGAAGAAATCATGGCTGTATCGACACTGGAGATAGATTTAAAACCATGCAAGCCCCAGCCTGCATGTTGAACTTTCACTCAGCCCCCAGCCATTGACCAAAGTAAAACTCTCAGGCCATTTGGTCTACCCTGTTCTCTCTGAGACCTGAATTACGGGAGAAACAAACACTTCATGCCGGTGCGTGTTTATGTGCAAGATAAAGAGAGAATGAGGGCCATAAATTGGGTGAATGCTACTCTATCAAATATATACACTGACAGAAAAGTCTCTTAAAAAATTCTCCCACCGGCTAAATATTATAAGGTTATTTCCCAGCCTCTTTTAATACAATGTTATTTCTACTGCACAATTAAAACCATGAGATATACTTCTTAGTAAATAAATATATATAAAAGATGTTTGTAAAGACATACAGGATGAACAAGTGTGGGAAAAGAAAAGAAGGATGCCCAGGTATCTGTATGGATTGACAGAGGCATTTACCTTTGCTTCACCCATGAGTGTGGTGAAGCTAGAAGGGCAGAGTTATGAAAATTCTTAGACACAATCAAATACCTTGAAGAAATGAGTCATTGAGCCTGGGGGCTCAGGACTACAGTCTTAGGGGGGCACCAAGGACAACTGATAAAACAGAGTCTACGTGTTGTACATCCTACTTTGTTGAGTGGAGATTAGGGTTTTAAAGGCTCATGAGCATCCATCTAGGGTGCAACCATTTGTCCCTCCATGTCTGGAGGAAAGACAAATGATGAAAATTAAAGATACAGGGAAACAATGGACTAATGGACTACATGAACATCAGTCTCCACAACCCTGATACCAGAACGAGATGGTGCCCACCTACCATTATTAACTGCCCTGAAAAGGATCACAACAAATGGTTCCAGACGCACAAAAACAAAACAACCCTGACTAGCACAGAGTTGAAGCTGACTCATAGCAACCCTGTATGACAAGGCAGAACTGCTCTTTCCAGTTTTTAAGTCTGTAACTTTTTTATAAGACTGTAGCTCTTTACAGTGGTAGGACCCCCACCACACACTCCCCCGCCTTTTTTTTTTTTAGTTTCTAAGTCTTTATATGAATAGAAATCACTCTTTCTCCCAAGGAGCAGCTGGTGGTTTCAAACTGCTGTCCTTGCAGTTAGCAGCCCAATGCATAGCCACTATGCAACCAGGGCTCCTAGATCCTACACAGAGGAGAGAAAAACGTGGAACAAAACTCAAGGCCTTAAAATTATCAGGCTTATTGTTAAAACAGAAACTAGTGAAATGCCTAAAACTATGGGCTTGAGCCACTCCTCAGATCTGCAAGTGAACTTAACCTTGATGGCTCCATTTTCAGGCAAACAACTGACAAGTCTAAAGGGGGAACTAATAAGACTGGGAGATATGCACACCACAGAATAATCAACAATTTTAGATAAAGTGGGTAGCATTTGCTGGGTAAGAAGGAGAAGTAGAAATGGAAAACATGGGAGGAAGTAGATAAGACATGTTTTATTGTGAGGATTGCATTCAATGAGAAATAAACTTTGTTTGAATTATTGAGTGGAAAATTGACCTGTAAGACTTCACCAAATTCACAATAAAAAGAATATGTAAAAAAAAAAAGAGAGAGAGAATGAGAAATAAAATCAACATACACTACATCACCAGTCAGAAATCAACTCACTTAAAGCAGTATTCAAAAAATCCCAACCATACAAGACTTAAAACAGGGAACCAGAAATACCAATTCACCATAAAGAAGAAATACAAATAAAACAGAGGAAAGTGTAGCTATGAAATATTCTAATGAGAAGACAGGTATTTTGTAAGACAAAATAGACTACCTTAATTAGGGAAAAATTAATAAATAACAAAATAAAGAAAATGGAAAACCCTCATCAAAATATGAGAAAAATCCAGTATAAAGTAAAATAACGACAAAGAAAAATACACACACAAAAGGAACTCAGCACAAAAATTTATGAAAAACAAAAAAAAACCAATAACACCTTACATCAATATTCTACTTATAAGAAATATACATTAGAGATAAAAACAAAAACAAACAAAAATCAAAAGGACAAATATATATCAGACTAATAGAATTTTTTTAAACAGAAGTAGCAAAACTTTTAAATACTATTAAAATGACTTCACAGCAAAATTCATCATGAGACACAAAGAAGAACATTACATGATCAAAGTGATAATTAAACAAGAAGACATAACCATGATAAACACATATGCAGCACCCAATGAAAGACCTTCAATTTATGAGGGGGTACCCCTACCCCTCCAAAAATAAACAAAAAATCTCTGTTGGGTGGAGCTCTTATACTATGCAGTTTTCCCATTACACGTGCATTGAGCAGCTCACTCTGAGTTAGTGCACCCAGTGGCATCACCTGGGAAGGTTCTCTCTGATCACAGTGAATTTTTTCGCAAAAGCAGTTTTGTTCACATTTTTTGTGCTGGCTGATGTAAGAGAACATTGTACAACTGTGAAATTTTATTTCCTGCTTGGGGAAAATGGCACAAAAACTGTTGTGGTGTTGAACACAGCTTACAAGGACAGTGCTATGGGAAAAACTGAAGTGTATGAGTGATTTTCTAATTTCAAAAAAAGGTGCGATGTCGATAGGTGACAAACCTCATTCTGGGCATCCCTCAACTTCCTGAACAGATGAAAATATCGACTGATAGTGGAGCTCATTCCACCAGGTCAGACTGTTAATCAAGCTTTCCAGTTAAAGGTTCTGGGAAGACTGCATAACAGTGTGTGACAAAAAAGGCCTGATTTGTGGCAGATAGAGGATTGGTTTTGCCTCCATGACAATGCACCTGTTCACACAGCCATCTCAGTGCACCAGTCTGGGCAAAAACTAGCATATCTCTCTTGCCCACGCACCTTATGCACCTGACCTTACACCATACAACTTCTTTTTGTTTCCACCAATGAAGAGGGACATGAAAGGACAGCAATAAGACTACGTAGAAGAGGTGAAGAAAAAAACAAGGGAAGCCCCCAATAAAATGATTTAAAAAAACAAAACAAGAGCAGTGCTGTCAGCCATCCAAATAATAAGTTTGAAAAATGTTTCCAAGAATGGAATCCTAGATTTGACAAATGTAGTAAGTGTAATGGAGAATACTTTGAAAGTAATAAGGTTATTTGGTTAAAAAAAATCCATAGCTTTAAATAAAATTCCAGTTATTTGTTGCTGTTGTTACCCCTCATCCCTTAATCAAATTCTTACGACATTAGAGAAACAGACAATACTACAGTAATAATAGGGAACTTCAATACATGCTCTCCAGCAAGGACAAAATATAGGGCAAGAAATTCGATAAAGATACAGAAAAACTAAGCAGAAGAGTTAACCAACTTGAACACTCAAGACATATCCAGACCACTCAACCCAATAACAGCACAACATACATTCTTTACCAGCATGCGTGGACCATTTTCTAGAATACAACAAATATTGGGATGCAAAGCAAGCCTTAATAAATTTTTAAAATTGAGATATTACACACCATTTTCTTAGACTATAATGATAAATTAGAAGTCAATAGGAAGACCAGGGGGAAAAGAATCAAATACACAGAAATTGAACAACAACCTGATTATATTACTGGGTAAGTGAAGAAATAAGGAATGAAATGTAAAATTCCTTGAAATAAGTAAGAATAAAAATATAATATACCAAAACTTTGGGAGCAAAACAAAAACAGTACACAGCAATTTAAAGCAATAACACATGTAAAAAAAAAAAAAAAAAAGAAGGAATCAAAACCAGCACCTTAACCCAACATTTTCAACAATCAGAACAAGAGCAGCTAAAGAAACCTTCAGCACAAGAAAAGAAATAATGAAAATAAAAGCATAAATAAATGAATCAGAACATGAAATTTTAACAAAGGAAAAGAAGATGCGAATATTAGAAATAAGAAATAAAAGGGGCGACATCGCCACAGATCAACTGAAATGAAACTTAATAGCACATACTATGAAAGACTATACGTTAACAAATTTGAAAATTTAGATACAATGGACCAAGTCCTAGAAACACTACTTACCTAAATTAACACAGATTGATGTAGAAAACCTCAACAGACCCATAACAAAAGAACTATATCAGGCCACTTAAAAACTGAAAACACAGCCGTCCAGTGGCAGATGGTGTCACTGAGGAATTCTAGCAAGCATTCACGGAGGCATCCTACTCAAAATACTCCAGAAGAGAAAAAAAGATAGCAACTCCCAAACTCAGTTTACAAAGTGAGCCGAGCCCTGATACCCAGCCAGGCGAAGACATTACCAGAATAGGTCCCCTCTGCACACAGATTCAAAAGTTCTCACAAAACGCTAGCAAATAGAATCCAACCAATTATCAAAAAATAGTAATACAGCATGATCAGGTGGAATCCACACCACATACACAAGTATGGCTCAACATTAAAACAATAATCAATGTAATCCACCATATGAATAGATTACGGGCAAAGAACTACATGGGCCTATCGACTGGGTAGAAAAGTCATTTGATAAAATCTAATCCCTATTCCTGTTAAAAACACACAGCAATGTTCTAAAATTGATTGTGGTTATGAATATACAACTCTTCTTGATATAATAGAACTATTGAATTATATAAGATTATATGCCAAGAAAACTGTTTAAAAACACACTTTGCAAAATAGAAATAGAAGGGAAATTTCTGAACACAATAAAGGTCGTATACATAAATTCAGGGGCCAACACCTCATTTGATGGAGAGAAACTGCAAGAATTCCCTTGAAAACAAGAACCAGACAAGGATGTCGTTTCCCACATGTTTTGTTCAATATTGTGCTGGAGATCTTAGACGGAGCTATTATACAACAAAAAGAAATCAAGGCATCCAAATTGACAAAGAAGAAGTAAAGTTCTATTTGTAGATGATTTTTTTATTTTGTTTTGTTTTTCACCCGCAGCCCGCTGTAGATGATTTAATAGAGAGAAAATTCTAAAAAGACTCGAGAAAATTTCTAGAAAAAATTGAAAGATTGAGCAACATGTGGGGTACAAGATAAATAAATGAAAAATCAAGGGATCCCTGTATTCTAACAAAGAGAACTCTGGGAAATAATTAATTTTTTTTAATTAAAAAAAAAAACAACAAAAAAGAGAGCTTTGGAAACGATATTTAAAGCACATCGCCAAGACTTTTCCCCAGGTGAACTACTGCTGGATTCAAACCATCGACCTTTCAGTTATCAGCTGAGAATGCTTACCTAATGTGCTACCAGGGATCCACCCTAAAGTGCTGCTAAATAATTTTCCCTAGGGCTTAAATAGAAAATTTTTTATTGAAATGTGGAATTCTACAGTCTACATTCTGCCTAGCAAATCTCATTTTATTTCTTTTCTTCAAGCTGTTCTTTTCCATGACATCACTACTTGCCCCTGTGGAACTGAGTCTATTCAAGAAGGGTAACAGAAGAGGTACACATCACAGACACCTTGAACACCAGAACAAAAAGACAACTATACACGCCATCCTGCAGCAGAGCCAGACACTCGACCACAACAAAGCTGGCAAGCAATGTGCATAAATTTTACCTAGAGAAACAACAGAGACAAAAATATCAAAACCTATGCGTTTTGTCTTGAACAATAAAATGCAGGGGCGGGGGGGCGAGAAAAATAACTAGTTACACTTTAGGGTATATTTTTTCCCTTCCAACTGAGTACCACTCTCTATTCTGAAAATTGGAAAAATGAATTCTGGGCATATTTTATCTGAGAAGGGAAATATGAAACCACGTTGGGCAGCAGCTTCTTGATTCCTACTGAGACCAATTATCAGTGCGGCATATTTTCTTCTCAGTGTGTGGGAGTCACACATGTTCACTGTTAGAAAAAAGGAGAATACTGTGCTCCCAGGTTTGGAGAGAACTGAGGCCCAGCCCAAGAATGAACAAGTACATGGAAAATGCATTTCTGAAAAAGGGCTTCAAGTGGGTTTTGCCACCATTGAAATCAACTGAAAACAGGGAGTAGGGGAAGAGAGGCAACCATCATCTACGTTAAATCTCCACTCCATATGCAAAATGTATTCAGGTCACACAAAAAAAGCACTGCGATGTTCCAGCGAGAAATAAAAGGCTGGTGGGTTTCTCACTAGGAAGCTACAATCAAAGATGTGCGACACACAGTTGAGTATGTGTTTGACTGGTGTTGGCAGCTGTCTAATAATATCAGGGGACACAGAAGGTAGTGGCCCTGGCCCAGCAGGCAGGGCCTCGGGAAGTTGGGCAGAGTTAGTGTGGCCTAACCGGTGTAAGGGGTGAGGGGATGTAATTTCCAAGAGCAATTGGAATAAAACAGGCAAACAACAAGAATAAAGAATTTCATAACTACAAAGAAAAAATAGGAAAGGGAAACAAAAACAACAGAGAAGAAGAAGAGAAAGAGAAATACCTTGAGCAAAACTTAGGGAAGGAGGAAGAAAAGGGAACAGTCGAGAAAGACACCGAGAAAAAGAAAGGAGAATGGAAAGGGGGAAGCAGCAAGGGAATGAGGTAAAGGAAATCAGAGAAAGAATGAAAACGAGGGAAGGGTAGGAAAGGGGGGAAAGGACACAGAAAGGAGGACACTGTGGAGAGAGGCATCTGGTTTGGGTCCGCACCTTCTGCCCAGCAAGGAAGCGAGGTAAGGAGAGAGAAACCCAGTCCTCCGTGGAGTTCCTGAGGGGCAAGAGGAGTCAGGACACCTGACCAAGAAGTAGCTCTTGCCAGCTCAGGTGGTGGCTCAGGTCAAGATGCTTGTTTCCAGGAGAAACACTGTTGGGCCCAGAGGGCAGCTGGGGAGAGGCCGCTGTTACAAGAGCTCTGAGCACAAGTGGCCGGGGAGCCAGCATTTCGTGTTCTGCTGGTCTGATGAGGTAGAGCCAAGGAGCCCCCAGACACGGGAGTGGTAGACCTGCTGCCTGATACTCGGGGTGGGGCTTTGGCCTCAGGCAGAACAGGGGAAGCAGGAAAGGAGGGTGAGGGTGGGGTGCTAGCCAGGCTTCTGGTCACCAGCAGAGTGTGGGAAATAAGGGCCACCCACAGATATTCCAGGCTGCTCTCTGGGTAGAATGCTATTTACAGAAATTCAAAGTGGCCTTCAGCCTCAGGCCAACGGACAACGTACCCATCTACTCCTCTCCCACTCCTTTTCCTCAGCTTTCCCCTCCTAGTTGGTCTTTAATCTACACTTCCTTATCCTTTCCTCTGAAGCTCAGGGTCCTAGGATCATCGTATCTGCTCCACCTGGAGTCTTTGTTGTAGCAAGTCTGTGTAGCACGTCTGCCTAATCCATCATCTTGCTGAAAAGTCCAGACTTTCCGTCTTCATTTTAGGTTTCCTGAATCATTTATTATTTTGCCCACAGAGGCTGGAACTTCTCCTCCAGCCTAAGTTATCCTGCGCCTGTTCTTCCCTTGGGGTTTCTAGCTCCATGTCTTTTACCTCATCATTTCTTCCTTTTGCTCTGGCTTCTTTATATTCTAAAGCAGGATGTGGAATGTGTGCCTAATTGATTCAGGGAACAATTGTCTCCATTGCCAAGGGACCGGAACTGGATGGTGCCTGGCTACCGTTACTAATTGTTTTGATCTAAGACAATCCATTAGAGTGCTAATTAAAAGGAGGAAAAATAGGGATCACAATTCAAATTTCCATGGAATCCAGAGTTTCTGGAGCCACTGAGACTGGATGATTCTCAAAAACATTACCCTCAGAGAATCTTTAAACATTACACTGAAACTATCCCCTGAGTCCATCTTTAAATCAACAACATCCACTGCCAAAGAGTGGGTTCCAGCGCAAAAACCCATACGTAGGGTTTCTGGTTATGTGAGTAGCTGGTGGATTTGAACTACCAATCTTTCAGTTAGCAATCTAAGCCCTACTGACAACACCAACAACTGTTTAGTTGAACTAGAAATGAATATCTGCCTTGAGCATTACATTTTTGGAAATAATTTTTGGTAAATGATCAAATTGACAACAGCAATTCCACAGGCAAAAAGCTTACGGAGAAGTGAGTTTATACTAATGATGGTACAAAAATCAGGAAGGAACAGTGAGAACTGTGCTGAGACTAACCTTGACCTGCCTCCTATCTCTGAGTAAGTGCAGTACTGTTTCATCCACTGCTCCAGTGTCACAGGGGCGTTTCTAAGCAACCACAGGCTTTGTTTTGACAGTGTGGTGCAGTGAACAAGGTCAATAAAAATAATGATATACTAGTTAAGACAGTTTTTTTATAGTAGCAAAGAAGAAAAGGACATACAAGTGCAAAAATAGAGGACTGATAACATAAATATTAGTCTCACTGACATCGAATTGATTCCAACTCCTAGAGATCCTGTAAGAGGTTAGAGCAGTCCCTGTGGGTTTCTGAGATTGTAAGTCTTCACAGGAATGGAAAGCCTTCTCTCTCTCCTGCTGAGTGGACGGCTGTTTCAAAGTGCCCATCACGGGGTTCGCACAGCCCAACATATAACCACTATGCCGCAAGGGCTTCATAAATATTAGTACATTCTTATAATAAAACGCTATGTGGCCAATTAAAATGATGATATAGTTTTTCAGGATACTATTTAGAGAAAAATATTATCAAGATGAAAGACACCTTGGAAGCAAAGCCATAATAAAATATACTGGATAGAAATACAACAGGCTCCACACGGAAGAAGCATACCAGCCTGTGTGATCACGAGTTGTCCATGGGATCAGGTACCAGGCATCAGAAGACCCAAAACAAATAACCATTTCAATGTGAATGATGGAGGTTGGATGGAGACCCAAAGCTCATCTGTAGACAATTAGACACCCCTCACAGGAGAGTCACAAGGAAGGAACAAGTCAGCCAGGGTGCAGTATAGCACCGATGAAACACACAACATTTCTCTAGTTCTTTAATGCTTCCTCCACCCCACTATCATGACACAATTCTACCTTATAAATCCAGCTAGACCGGAGCAAGCTCTCCACACACAGAATCCAAGACAGATAAACCCCTCAGGAACAGTAATGGGAGTAGCGATACCATGATGGTAGGGGGAAGATGGAAGGAGAAAGGGGGAACTGATCGCAATGATTAATGTATAACTTCCCCCACCCCCGATGAACAATTGATATGTAGATATGAAAATAACAATAATTTATCAAGGGTTGACAACGGGGGGAGGAGGGAAGGGAGAGAAAAAAGAGGAGCTGATACCAAGGGCTCAAGTAGAAAGAAAATGCTTTGAAAATGATGATGGCAACATATGTAAAAATGTGATAAATATAATTGATGTATAGATTGTTATAAGAGCTGTAGGAGCCCCCAATAAAATGATTAAAACAAACAAAACAGATTCCTAAATATATATATGCAAAATTCTCACAAAAAATTAGAAAATGAAAATTTAGAAATAAGTGAAAAGGTTCAAGTAGGATTTGTTCTAAGAATACAAAGCATATTAATGTACTTCAACATATTAACATAAAAGAAGACAAAATAGTCATATGATAATCTCACCAGATTTAGGAAAAGCATAGGAAAATCCAGCTCTATCCATTAATAATAATCAATACAATTAATAACACTCATAAGAAAGGGAACTCCTATCATTCTTTAAAGAATTAGCACTAAACACCATTCTTATTGGTGAAATATTGATAAAGTTCTGCTCGAAAAAAAACAAAGTCTACTAATATCACTTTTATTCAGTAATGTACTAAAAATCCTAGTCAATAGACTAAGAGGAAAAAGGGAAAGATTGGAAAGACAAATAACTTATTTTTCACAGATATCGTATTTCCTGAGAAAATTCAAAAGATCCTACAAATAGATATTAGAATAGCAAAATTTAAACTAATACAATGTTAACTATTTTTCTACATGAAAATTAATTTGAAAATAAAATATCTAAAAATTATACCATTTATAATATCTAAAAAAAAGCCAAATGCCTAGGAATAAATCTACTAAAAAATGTGAAAGACCACTACTTCAAAAAACTAATTTTTACATTAAATGTACTGTGAGATCAGGAATACTAGATGGGTGCCCAGCATACCACTGCATCCATTCTAATTAGAGCCACAAGAGAAGGACCCTGCTATAGAGAAAACATGTGACCAGAATAGAGAGAAATGGGGAACAAACTCAAATTCTTTAAAAGTCCATACTCATTAGGCTGGTTGTGACTACAGGTTTCCCTGACATTACTGTGGTAATATACCTTTTAACCAAACCTTTAGTTAAAATTATTTCCTAAGATCACTATTTAGCTATATAACAGATTGGCACACAAAGTAATGAATATCATGTTCAAGTACTTTTTTTAAAAATTACGTATATAGTGCCAAAGAAAGAGCAATTACTTGAGCACAAAGATAAAGATAGATAAGTTGGATGGACAATTAAAATAAAGAACATCTTTTTATCAAAATACATAGTTAAAAGGGGAAAAGGATACCACTACTAGGTAAATATGTTTTGAAATACGACCTAGGACATGGTCAGATTTAAACACACCCACATTGTAGTAGTATTCAGAAGAGCAAAGAGATGGAAACAACCTAAGTATCCATCAACAAATAAACAGATAAATATACTATTATATATACACACACACACATATAATGGAATATTAGTCAATGTTGAAAAATAACAATGAATCCATGAAACACTTATGACATGTATTAACTTGGAGGATATTATGCTGAATGAAACAAGTCAGTTACAAAAGGGCAAGTATTGTGTAAGTTCACTACTTTACACACAGGGGAAAACAACGGTGATTACCAGAAATGGAAGGGGAGGGGAGGGAAGATGACTAAGTAGATACTAGACACATATTACTTTGTATGAAGGGAAAGGAAACATATAATAAGAGGTGACCAACATAGCACTAAAGATAAGAAAGATTCACAGAAGTACACAGGAGTTTCAGACAACAAAGATAAATACTCTTACATACACAAGCTTGCATTATCAGAAAAAAACAATCTGCAAGTGGAAATACAGGCAGATAGGACAGATCAGCAAGTGTGAGTAAGCAAAAGGGACTATATTTACAACCACATATAGGTCTGGCAGATATTTCTATAAAAAATACTTTGAGGGGGCCTTAAAAAATTCAGAGAAAATGGAGTTAGAATTTTTTAATTTCCACAAGCTTTTTCAGTGCCCTCATATACATTATAAACACACTCATAATTATAATGCCGCCAACAGTGGCCAAAGGAACGTACACTTCTTAGTGACAGCCAAACATCAGGAGGGAAAGAGTCTCAGGACCTAGAGGCTTGGGCCTAGTCACAGAGAACATCAAGGTCAACTGGCATAACAGTTCACAAAGATGATGTTCCACATTCAACTTTTGTGCGCAGTGACTAGGGTCTTAACGTCTGGGATTGGTCACCTAAGCTGCCTGTCCAGAGCAAAGAAGAGTATAGAAAATTAAAAATGCATGGAAATAAGTAATCCAAATGAACAGATCTTGCGAACCTCAGTCTCTACCACATTGAGACTTGAGGCATTTGAGGATGGCAGGCTACTGCAGCTACCACTATGAAAGGGATTCCTAGAGTCCTGAACAGAGAGAAAACTGTGGAACAAACCTCAAAATCGTGAAAAACACCAGGGTGAGTGGTCAGATAGAGACCGTAACCATTAGGCCAAATGACAGAGGGGTCTGCCCCGTGAACTGTGCTACTAAGGAGGTACACATTCCTCAGAATAAGCACCCAGTTGGGTCCAGAAGGCAACATTTTCCCAAAGACAAAGTTCAGAAGGCAAGAAGAGGAACGAGAGGAACGGAGCATGAGGGTGAGGAAGGCTGAGGGAGATGGGGAAGAAAAGGGAACAGATCACATGATGACTGTATAACGATAACCCCCCCCCCAGGGGGATGAACAAGAGAAACCTGGGTGAAGGAAGATAGCAGACAGTGTAAGATATGGAAATAACAATCATTTATCAAGGGTGCACAAGGGTGGGGGAGGGAAGGAAAAGAGACGAGTTGATACCAAGGGCCGAGGTAGAAAGAAAATGCTTTTAAGAGAATGATGGCAACACATGCATAAATGTGCTTGACACAGTTAATGTATGAATTGTTATAAGAGCTGTTAGAGCCCCCAATAGAATTATTTTTTAAAAATTCAAAGAGTAAAAAAAAAAGAGGAGGAATGGTAATGGGAAGCACAAAGGAATAGTTTAAGTGATATGATTGTGGAGACTGCAGTCAGTGACATGAGAAAAATGTGTATGAATTGTTAAATGAAAGATTTGCTGTGTAAGCTTTCAACCAATTCAAAATAAAAAGTTAAAAATGTATACACACATATGTGTGTGACATATGTGTGTGTGTATATATGTATGTATATATATTGGGGGTGTCAGAATTTGTATTTTTAAAGATCATTTTATTGGGGGTTCTTACAGCTCTTATTACAATCCATACATAGATTGTATCAAGCAATATTAGTACATATGTTGCCATCATTATTTTCTAAACATTTACTTTCTATTTGAGCCCTTGGTATCAGCTCCTCTTTTTGTACCTCTTCCTCCCCCCTCCCACCCTCATGACCCCTTCAAAAATTACAAATTATTATTATTTTCATATCTTACACCAACTGCTGTCTCCCTTCCCCCACAGTTACTGTTGTTCATCCCCTTGGGGGGGCGGTAATGTGTCCATCATTGTAATCAGTTCTCCCTTCCTTCCTCCCCTCCTCTCCCCACCTTACTCCTTCCCTGCTGGTACCCTTACTCCCATTTCTGCTCCTGAGGGGTTTATCTAACCTGGATTCCGTGTGATGTGAGCTCTTATCTGTACCAATATACATGCTCCTGGTCATGATAGTGGGGGTGGAGGAAGCCTCAAGGAACCAGAGGAATACTGTGCTTCATACGCCCTGGTTAACTCATCCCTTCCTTGTGATCCTTCTGTGAGGGGATGTCCCATTGTCTACCGATAGGGTTTGGGTCTATACTCTGACTCCCCTAGTTCTCAACAATGTTTTTTGGGGGCCTTGCTTGTTTGGGCCTTCTGATGCCTGTTAACTGATCCCATTGACACCTCATGATCACATAGGCTGGTGTGCTTCTTCCATAAGGGCTTGTTGCTTCCCTGCTGGATGGCCACTTGTTTAACTTCAAGCCCTACTTAACACCCCAGATGCTACATCTTTTGATAGCTGGGAGCCATCAGCTTTCTTCACATTTGCTTATGCTCCCAGTTTGTCTTCAGCGATCGTGTTGGGAGGGTGCATATCACAGAATGCCAGGTTGTTAGAACAAAGTGTTCTTGTGTTGAGGGAGGTCTTGAGCAGAGGCCCAAAGTCCATCCACTACCTCAATGTATCGTCATATAATTATATGTACATAGGCCAATACCTCTATTTTATTAAGATTTTTACATATGTACACACCTATGTTTATACCTCTATCCATAGCTTTGCTTCCTAGATCTTTCTTGCTTCCTTTTACCTACTTCCTGACCCACCATCACACTCACCCTTCTTCTGCCTTTAGATTGCTATTGCTCCAACACCATATTCTTTTTTCTTTTAAAGAAAAAGGGAAGTCTAAGAGTGGAGAGGATGTTTGCAATACATAATCCCAAAGGGCTTAAATACAGAATATATAAAGAAATCCTACTGGTCTGAAAGAAAAAGAGAATTCCACAGAGAGGGACCAAATAATTTTTTTTTGCGGGAAATTTTCATTATCTTTTTAAAAAATATTTTATTAGGGGCTCATACAACTCTTATCACAATCCATACATACATCAATTGCATAAAGCATATATGTACATTCTTTGCCCTAATCATTTTCAAAGCATTTGCTCTCCACTTAAGCCCTTTGCATCAATTCCTCTTTTTCCCCTCCCTCCCCACTCCCCCCTCCTCATGAGCCCTTGATAATTTATAAATTATTATTTTGTCATATCTTACCCTATCCGGCATCTCCCTACACCCCCTTTTCTGTTGTCCGTCCCCCCAGGGAGGAGGTCACATGTAGATCCTTGTAATCGGTTCCCTCTTTCCAACCCACTCACCCTCTACCCTCCCAGTATTGCCCCTCACACCCCTGGTCCTGAAGGTATCATCCACCCTGGATTCCCTGTGCCTCCAGCTCCTATCTGCAGCTCCTATCTGCAGCTCCTATCTGTATAACCTCTGCTCTATCCAGACTTGCAAGGTAGAATTCAGATCATGATAGTCCGGGAGGGGGGGAGTATTTAGGAACTGGAGGAAAGCTATATTCTTCATTGATGCCACATCGCACCCTGACTGACTCAACTCCTCCTCTAGATCCCTCTGTGAGGGGATCTCCAGTGGCCGATAAAGAGGGAGCAAATAATTTAACCAGTATTTCACAAATCCATGTAGCCAATTAATACATACTTCTACAAACCAAGTAAAATGGCTAAAATGAACAAGATTGACAATACTAAGCACGATAATGATGTCGTGCAACTGAAATTCTCCAATACTGCTGGTATGAATCTAAGTAAATCACTACTAAATATTTTACAGAACTATTTACTATTATTTATTAAAAATGGAATCTATGTATACCTTATAACTCAGGCATTTCACTGTGAAGTATGAACTCAACAGATAGGCATGCACCTGTAAATTATAAATCAGATATAGAAATATTCATAGCACTATTATTCTTAATATCCAAAACTGGAAACAATCTAACAGTGTCACGCAAATACGTTGTATTACATTCATAAAACTAAAAATTACATAGCAATAAAAACAAAGAAAAAGCCCACAGCTACATGCAACAACATGAATGATTCTCCCAGATATAACATTCAATTCTTAGTGAGTTGAATACCATACTACAGAGTTCCATTTATGTAAAATTCAAAACAATGTGCAACTAATCCATTGTCTTATCAGTCAGGAGAGTAATTACTCTTGAGAGAGGAAGGATATTTATTTGGGAGGCAGCCTGATGGTGGCCGTTAGGAGCTGGTAATGGCCTGTTACTTAATATAATATGGGCGTTGGCTACAGGATATGTTCATTTCATTACATATCATTTAGCTATATTCTTCTAATTTTGGCAAACAAATATATATATATCTGCATATTGAGGTATAGTTTAAAATTAAATAGTGAAAAATAAGCAGTGAGGTGGCGTAGTAGACAAAAAGACAGTACAAACAAGTAAAATGGAGATATATACACACAAAAGATTGAATAGAAAATGTTAGATATGGGATGCAAAGAAGAATCAGCATATGCACATTGATGTTCCTGAGGAAGTGAACACAACAAATGGAACAAAAGAATTTCAAAGGTCAAATGATTAACCTATTTTCTGAAGAGAAGCTTCCATGTGTATATCCAAAAGGCAGACCAGTCCTAGGAATTTCGATTGCTTTGCTGGTGAAGTCACTGAACTTCACGAGTACAGAAAGAGGAAATCTATGGTGCTGCTTTCTCATGGTGACCCGGCAATGCTTTCCTTGAACTTGAAGATGCAAAAGGTGGTGCAATAGAAGTGAACTGAAGAAACTATCGATGATTACACCTCACATTGAAAACAGAGCATGGAGACCAAAAACTGTCCCATTTTAAGTAGTGTTTAGGGCAAGAAAACAAAGGCTCTGCAGTGCCGAGGAAGCAGTGGAGGAACTCGTGAGACCCGATGGGGAAAAATGGGCCAGTACGGTTCCAGCAGAACATATGTTAGCAGGTGTTCCAGCTTTTACCCAGATCTGGGCAGGGCAGGGCGAGGGAGACGTCAGAAGAGATGCCCAGTCCACCCAGTACGATCCCTACAGTAAAGCATGCGTGACCGCAGGGAAGCGACCTCTTCCTGTGCAGGCACAGTCTCCACGCGTGGAGAATCATGCCACTTCAGCAGCAGTCTCCGAGGCCCCCCAAGGACTCCGAAAGCCAGTGATGAAGAGAAAGGTCCTGAGGAGAAAGCCAGGGGGGGAAGTACTAGTGATCGATGAATCGACTGTCAGTGAATCCGGGTCTGGTATGGAAAGTGATATGGATCTCTGGGACTTAAGACAAAGGCTGGCGAATTTGCAGTTCCAGGAAGCCAGGAAATCCCCAAATGAAAGGTCACAAAAATTTCATTTACCACATGAATACCAAAGACTTACTCAAGAAGATCAGCTCCTTTACTATCTTCAAAGAGAAGGACTGCCCCCCCACCCCACCCCCAGTTTACGAACAAGACCTGATTGTTGCCAGGTGACCCAAGTCCTTTATTCTACCAAGGCTGGACCAGTGAAGCCGAAACCCGGGCCAGATAGACCGGGTAGCCCGATACTTTGAGTACAAACGAGACTGGGACTCCACGAGGTTACCTGGGGAAGATCATAGGAAGGAATTACGGTGGGGTGTACGAGAGCAGATGCTTTGTCGAGCAGAACCCCAATCCAAGCCTCAGCACATACACGTCCCAAACAATTACCTGGCACAAGAGTCAGCAAATTGCAGCTCCTGAGCCAAATGCAGCTCATAAGGTTCTGAAGTAAAACTGAAAATAGATGTTACCGTTACCTTGCAAAAGCGAGGTTACCAGATTCTAAATAAGCTGTTAATCAATGGGTGAGAACTTAGCCATATGTTCGCCGTAAAATGTGATGGAGTACAGGGGTCAGCAAACTGTGACCCTCAAACCATGTGTGGCTCTTTTGGCATGTACGTGTGGCGCTGAAGTAAAGTTGAAGATGAAAATAAAACTACCGTAGTTTAAAAAGAAACTCTCATAGTTTCAGGTGATTTCATTGGTTTGTAACAAGATTTTTATGGGCCTGGAATACTTTTTAAGTTGTGTAGGGCAGGACTGCCTCTTCCGTTTCAAGAGTTTCCTGATACCCCTGACCGAGTACCAACAGAGAAGAAAACATCTGCCCAGCATTGGGATGTTCACTGTGAACTTGCATACGGTGTCACGTCCAGGAAGCTCTCCTTCCCTCTTTCTCCTTTCAAGTTGTCTTTACCTGCTCCTCTGTGATCACACGGGGGGGGGGGGGGGGGACTGGTTCTTTCTATGCTTTGATTGTTTTCTCATCTGGAATATGCATGGGTTCCTTTGATTCCTTAGAACATTAGTCCTCAACCAAGGGCATTTTTGTTCCCCAGGGGTGTTTGTGGGGTTAATTGTCAGTTGGAATTTAACACATGTAGCATATCATTCCATATTGAATCATGTCCAGTAGAATTGTACACTTGCTACCACAATCTGTTTCCAACCCACATCTCTTCTCAATAGAAAGAACTCACTTCAAACACCTAAGGAACGTGCACACTAAGAACCCATCACTGAATGTAGATTTAACTTCCGGCTCTCCATTTCAACAGTTACAAGAGAAACCAAGCCAGAGAGAGAGCAAACTGGGCCCGACCTTTCTATGTTGTCAGGGCAGTATGCTTTAGACGGGAAGCATCATTTCTGGTCTAGAGGCTTTTTTCCTTTGGCCAATGTGAGCAGTTATATTTTGATTAGGATGTGTTTTTAAAATTCTGAGTGTTTGGTTTGGTCAATTCAAATTTTGGAAATTGGTGAAGAAAAAACAGAATACAGAAAGAATCACCCAGCTTTTAAGACAGAAAAGGTATGAAGACAATAAGACAATTAGACTCCAGATTTTATGTAAGTAAATGAAATGGTAGTAGAGAATGGAGTAAAATGCCAAATAACTGGTTACTGAACAGAACATACAATGTGCTAGCTTCCATAATGACATGGCTGACAGCAGACAGCAGGGAGGAGGGCAGGAAGAAGGCGCCGCACGCGGATTCCCAGGGAGTTGATGGACAGAAGGGGACTAGTGCAATGTAACAGGTGAAGTGACTCCAACTATCTGTGCCAGTTCAATTTTATTTTATTCAGCTAAATTCAAATAAATTTAAGTTTAAAATTTAAGTCTAAAAAAGATTTTTTAATTAAAAGGTTTAAATTAATAATAGTATTTAGAATATGACATCATTTCCCCCTACTTGTTTACCTGTCATGAACTAATTGTTATTAAATATTAAGCTAAAAGGTAGAATTTGAGGTATTGGGTTCTTTGTCTAAATTGAGTTTTTTTGTCTACTAGTTTTTTTTAATTGCTTCAACTTTTAAGAAAAAAAACAAACCTCAAACTGAATTAATCACCTCTAGAAGGTATTGAATGGAATCTTATTTTATTTCTTCCAACGAATAGTGTAAACCAACTAGACTCATCAATATTTGGTTGATGGAATTGATATGATAAATACAAAGGTAAGTAAAAAAAGTATTGCTGAAAAATCATAGAAACCTTTATTTAAAAAGAAAACTAAATGTGAAGTTATTGCTTTTCTTTTCTTTTTTGAAGTTATTGCTTTTTAATACATCCCATGTAGGTATATATACTCACCCCAAAGAATTCTCTACTCTTCCATTTACCCAACGTAAACACAGCCATGTTAGCATCCTTGAAGTACTCAATCATGGACCTTTTCAATGTTATTTCAGTTTGGGAACAAAAAGAAGTCTAAAGGGACAAGGTCAGGATTGTAGGATAGATGGGGTATGGTTTCCCAATGAAATTCTCATAGGAAAGCCTATGTTGGTATTAGCAAGTTTAGTGTTGTAATAGAAAAAAATTTTTCTTGGTGTAACTTTTCTGGCCTTTTTCTCACCAGCACAATTTTTAATTTTTGGAAACTTCTTCCTAATAAGCCCTAATGATGGCCCTGTGTCCTTAAGAAATGCTACCAGGGGTCCGACCGGGATAAAAAAAAAGAAAAGAAATGCTACCAAGATTATCCGTTGGGGGAACCAAAATACATTGCCATAACCTTCCTTCTGAGCTAACCTTTCTGCCTTCAATTGAACGGTCCAGGAGAACCCCCACTGCTTTGGTTGGACCCTAACAAGGCTAAGGTACAAGAGGACAACTGGGGGAACATATTCGCAGTTATCCACTGATCACAGAGACATTTTTAAACATGTGTTATTTGTAATAGTGTGTGTGTGTGTGTGTGTGTGTGTGTGTGTGTGTGTGAGAGAGAGAGAGAGAGACAGAGAGAGAGAGAGAGAGAACTGGAACTCTAGTGGCAATATATTTTTAATTACTCTCGGGTTTATGTAACTTTTGGTCAAGAATATACCTAGTTATTAAATAATTATTAAAGTAGAATAATAATTCTCATTCATATTTATATACATATAGTCACATTTTATTTATATACAGCTATGGTCACAAAACCATAGTTGATTAGGTAGTTCACAACCGTCTAGGGATAAAATCAGGCATGACTTATATACCAAGAACTTCCTCCTGATTTCACAGACAGCATTAACACAAATACTCATTTGTTCTTAAAATCAAAAATAAAAATATATGAATCATACACTTTGATAAAAATCCATTGCCATCAAATCAATTTTGACTGATTGTGACCCTATAGGACAGAGTAAAACTGTCCCAAGAATATACTGTTTATGGAAGCAGATTACCACATCCTTCTCCCACAGAGTGGCTGACCTTTCATCCAGCAGCCAAATGTTTAACCACATCACCACCGAGACATCTTTATCAAAGTTCATTAGCTCACTCTCATACATTAAAAAATAAAAAAGCAAAAGAATGAATAAATTTTTTAAAATTTTAAAGCAGAAGTGCTTTCCAATGAAAACTTAATTACTAGTCATCCATGACACACAGAGAGCAGCTAAAAGACAATCATAGTAGCTGACATGAAAATAAATACATCTGAATTCATGTTCCCCTTAATGAAACATTCACGGTATTTAGCTTCTAAAACTTCTTTTTCACATTCACAGCCTGAGAATAAAGTAGAACTTCTTCCTCAAAGTCAAATAGAATTATTAGAAATGAAGGTAAAGGGGAAGAAATGCTTTCAGAGAAAATAAAAATAATTCCAATTTTTAATAAACCAGAACGAGAAAGACTGCCACTTAATTTATATGTAACTTAAACAGGAATGTTTTATGTTGCTTTAATTTATCTAAAGTGTTATCTAATCTACATAGATACACATATATTTTTAAAATGTGGAATTATTTGGGGGACTTGAGTTAATACTCTGTTTATATGCTTACTTAATTTTTTAATTACTCTGTCAAAGCATTTATTTATTTATTTGGTTTTCATTTTTAAACAGTTTTATTGGCACTTAATCCTCATATCACACAATTCAATATTTTAATCATATCAAGAAAAGTTGTATAATCATCACCACAATCGACAAAGTACTTTTTATCATTAAGTTATTCCAACACACACTGGTTGGTGTATATTAGTGTTACGTTTTATTTGTTTTCATTAAGGGAGCTAGAGAATGTTCTTAGTAGTTAAGCACACATCCTGAGCATGCACCGTAGAGAGGAGGAAGGGAGGCATTCCACAGGGCTCTAACTTTTATAGTATTCTCTACAAACAACAACAATGGCAATTCCTTACCTGCTGAGCCGTAGCATCCTGTTGGACATAAGTGACCTGGCCAGGATCTGTAAACAGAGTCTAGATAAAAATAAATAAATAAGTAACTTATCCATAGATCTCTAGACAACTTGCCTACACAGGGAAAATTAACCTACTACTAAGCACGAATTTTGGAGAGAGCAAACTCCCATTATAGCTAGTAATAACCCTTCATTAATAAAGAAGATAGAGATGGGAGCTTACATCTAGCTAACGCCTTTCATTTAAATGGCTCCAAAGAGATTGTACAAGCTAACCCTCCTAGATGTCTAACACAGTCCGTGATTTTACTCTGCAGCAAAGTCTCCCTTGGGGTGAAAAAGGGCAGCTAGTTTCAACAGGCACGTCACAGAAGTCTCCAAGACTTTGTAGGAGGCACAAGAAGGAGGGCACTCATGGTCACACTGTGAGGGCAAGAATATACTTGTGACTAAATGAACATGGACGGAGATTCACATTCAGAAAAGGACTCATCACAATGATTATAAGAGCATACACACACTGCAAGAGTACATTCACAACTATTACAACTGTTTCAAATATAAATGCACATTTATTACCAGATCATTAAAAGGAATATGAATTAAACTTAATGTCCCAGAGCTGCTGCTTTCTTTCCCTTTTTTTTTTTTTGATAAAGCAAATGATATTGTATATTTTCTTAAGGAAGAAGAATTATAAACACACAGGAGTGTTGGTCATTGTGTAGCAAAGTTAAAGAAGGAAAATCATCAAAATTAGTTTAGCCAAAGCACCACATCTAATATGTCCAATCTAAAAATATTCATTCCGCTTAAATTTCTAAATGGCTTTACTTCTCCCAACCCCATCTAGCTACTCTATAGGAATACTATGGTTCCATTTTGATTCTAGAAGAACACAGAAAAGAATTTAAGCCAGCCACTTCATGCTTCTTGGATCATACACACACACACATATCTCAGATATTTAGTAACATAGTAATAAATTAAAAGTTGGACAAAGGATATTATTTACATAAACAATCTAATTCTATGTAATAGGGTAGGGCCTAAAAATAAGCAGTAATATGTCAAATGTAACAGCCTGACTATAGGGCTATTTCATTATCATATAGATTTGAAAGTATTAATTGGGAGGGTGCCATTTCTTCTCAAGAGTGATTTGAGCCTCTTAATTAAACATTGCATAAGGGCAAATTGCTATTACCAGGATTCTTCTCTAATGGTATGATTATCTTTAATAACATACTGAAAGCACTCTGTCCACTGTAAAATGCTAACAAGAGAAATTAGCATAGCTCTGTAGAGAAAGATCTGTGTCATTCATAAGAAAATCGGCGCTCCAAGTCATTGGCAAGACAATAAGTAAAAGTAGCAACTGCACTGTTCTTGCGAGGAAACACCTTTGCTTCTGATATAGTCGTACAAATCAGTAAGTTATTAATAAATTATAGTTTAAAAGCTAGTAGGTTCATCTGTGTATATATTTGACTGAAATAATCTATATGCTTGCTGGACTATGTTTAGTTATGCTACTTTTTTGCCTGGTTCTGTCTACTTAAGAAAAGTAGCCAGCTGCTGATGGAAACAGAACTTCTACATGGCAAATATGTCTGGAAGGCTGTGGTCAAAGGCATTTTTTTCTGGCTATACACAGGATCTCCAAAGCCAGCAAGAGCACACGGCTCTTTTGAAAATTAAAGGTGTTAAAAAAGAAAGAAAATTAAAGGTGTTTACACCTGAGATGAAACTGAATTCTATTTAGGCAAAAGACATATTTATATGGACAAAGCAAAGAACAACAGTGACTCCTGGCGGTAAACCTAACAAAATCCAAGTAACCTGGGGAAAGAGAACTAACCGATTGCCCATGGAAAGAGTGGCATGGTTTGGGCCAAATTCCACAGGAACCTGCCCACTATGGCTGTTGGGCACAGAATCCATATGATGCTGTACCCCTCAAAGATCTAAACTTATTGAAAAATAAATAAATTGTGTGATTTTTAAAAAGAACGAACAAAAAGAAAAGTTAGATTTATATTCTAGTCCATAGTTTCTCAAAGTTATTTGGCTTACTATACCTTTTTAGGGAAAAAAAAAACAGCTCTACTCTGCCCTCCTCTACAACCCACCAATGAAACCCTTGTGCAATACAGCAATAATCCAACATGAAGTATAGGTATCAACTTTCACAGTGCCCCTGGATTGTTCGAGCACTCCCCAAGGGGTGCTCTTACCCACTTAGGGAAACACGGATCTAGTGAGTGGTCACAAGAAAAACTGATATGTGAATTATACTCTAACTCTTGGCATTAATTCAAATAGATAGCCCCTATTATCCTTTGCTAAGTCAGTTATAAGCTCTTAAGAACAGAACTCTTACCTGAACATGTTCTTTGTCACCAGGGCCTAGCACAAGTATTCGGTGAATTAACTAATAAGAAAACCACAAAAAAGTAGTACCACACATGCCTGAGCAGCTTCCACAGGATGGATGTAAACCAGTGTGTGCTCTGGACCATCTACGGACGTGTAGGAGGTACCATCTGCTGTGTACACCACCTGCTGGGGTGGACGCCCCTGGTCATCCGTGTAGACGATCTGAGCCACAGTTCCAGAGTCCGGAACAAAATGCACCTAAGGCAAAAGGCAGGCAGACATATAACATCTTTTGTTGTACTGGTGCAGTAATCTCACAAAGGCACATGCCTAACAAAGTACAGTCTACACTGGCCTCACTGAAACACTTGACAATGAATGGAAAACAGGGACTAATAAATCTTCACCCAAGTTAGTGACTAGCAGACAGGCTGTAAATGTGCTGTGCTGCTTGATATTAAGCAACTAATCTACATTCCCTTTGACCTCAAATGTCCAATACAAATATCACTCTTAGGCAAGAATAAAGGTGTGGTTAACAGATCTTAAAAAAGAGATTAATGAAAATAATAATAATTTCTAATTTATCAAGGGATCCCTAGGGTGGGAGGGTAAGGGAAGGAGGGAAAGAAGAGGAGCTGATACCAAAGGCTCAAGTAGAAAGAAAAATGTTTTGAAAATGATGATGCAACATATGTACAAATGTGCTTGACACAATGGATATACGTATGGATTGTGGTAAGAGCTGTATGAGCCCCATAAACTGATTTATAAAGAAAGAAAAGGGACTGAAGACTCCCAAACACCAAGTATTCTGATGTGAAAAATGTTGACTTAAAAACCAACTGCTCCCAAAATGTCATAAAACTTCTATTTTGAAAATAAAATTGCCTATTTTATTACTAAAAAAAAAACACTGCTATTTTATAAGTATAAGGGCCGTTAAGCCAAAAGATCAAGGTCACCTCTTTCATACTTAAAGGATATTCTGGAAACACCAATAAATGTCTGTTGCATCAATGAGCATAGAAGAGTTCTTCCTGCCAGCTAAGTTAAAATACAGAAAATTTTAATGAAGTCATTTTAAGAATTTTTGGAAAATGAATCCAATTGTCACCAGAGTAAACAATCCCCCCTCTTCCAAGATTGAAAGAACTGAGGTGGAAAATGAGTGTTGTAAAATTCTTGCTGAGCAGCCAGCTTGGGAGGTTTGAATTCCTGAAAACGACAATTTGGCGCACTGCCTGACACCTGGTATTTAAGGTATGGGAGCAGATTGCCAAAGTATATATTTGGGAGAGAAATAATTTATGTGCTGGTACTGAAGTCAGCCACTCCTAAAGTGGTCTGGTTGGAACCTAATTTTTGTTAATAGATATCAAAGTTTATTAATGGTTACTAGGGTCAGTATAGAGAAAGTGGGATGTTATCCTGCAAACAGATCCTTGTCATCGCTGTCAAGAGGCTTACACCTGTAAATAACTGAACAGGAAAAAGTGATAGATACACAAGGGGGCTTCAGAAAGTTTGTGGGAAACTGCCGTTATTTTCAAATTTATGTGCAGTCACCACTGGGGCTATTTCTTGCTGCTGGTTTCTTTGCTGGCCTGCTCTTCCACCTGCATGGCCAGGCCAGGGCCTTCCTGAAAGCTTACAGGATGCAGACGTCATTGGGAGGCTTGGCTGGGGTGGGTTCTGCTTTGTTCTCAATGGTCTCCAGGCCATAGTCTGGCTGCTTGGTCATCTCAGGAGACCTTAAGTCAGGTTGGCCCTTGTTTTGAGCTGAAGAGGTGCAAGGAGTCTTGGACAGAAGACACATTTGGATTACAAACCAGGCTTCAGTGTGATTTCTTTCTCATGCAAAGCCAAGAACCTGAGCCAGATTGGTGATCCACATGGAGATTGGAGATTGAAGGGCAGGAGAGAGGGGAGGGGAAGGAGGACAAGGGAAAGAGAACAGGGGAGTAAGGGCGGGGGAGAGTAAATCTAATTTTTTTAATCATTTTATTGGGGGCTCATACAATTCTTATCACAATCCATACATTCATCCATTGTGTTAAGAACATATGTACATTTGTTGCCATCATCATTCTCAAAACATTTGCCTTCTACTTGAGGCCTTGGTATCAGCTCCTCATTTTCCCCCTCCCTCCCCACTCCCTCCTACCTCTTGAACCCTTCATCATTCATAATTATTATTTTGTCATATATTACACTGTCCAATGTCTCCCCCACTTTCTTCTCTGCTGCACATCCCCCAGGGAGGAGGCTATACATAGATTCTTGTAATCAGTTCCCCCTTTCTACCCCACATTCTCTCCACCATCCAGGTATCGCCACTCTCACCACTGGTCCTGAAGGAGTCATCTGTCCTGGATTCCCTGTGTTTCCAATTGCTATCTGTACCTATGTACATCCTCTGGTCTAAGCAGTCTTGTAAGGTAAAATTGGGAACATGACAGTGGGGGGAGGGGGGGAAGCATTTAAGAACTAGAGGAAAGTTATATGTTTCATTGTTGCTACTCTGCACCCTGACTGGCTCATCTCCTCCCCACAACCCTTCAGTGAGGGGTGTCTGGTTGGCTATAAATGGGCTTTGAGTCTCCACTCTGCACTCACCCACATTTTCAAAGATAAGATTTTTTTGTTCCTTGATGCTTGATACCAGATCCCTTCGACAGCTCGTGGTCACACAGTCTGTTCTGTTTCTTGCAATGTGGGCTTTGTTGCTTCTCAACTAGATGGCCTCTTGTTATCTTCGAGCCTTTAAGACCCAGGATGCTATCTATATCTTTTGATAGCTGGGCACGATCAGCTTTCTTGACCGCATTTGCTTATGCACACGTTTGTCTTCATTGATCATATCAGGAAGGTGGGCACTCATTCATATGATTTTTAGTTCTTTCATGTCTGATAACTGGTACCTTCTGCACCTTGTGGTCAGACAGGCTGGTGTGCTTCTTCCATGTGGGCTTTGTTGCTTCTGAGCTAGAAGGCTGCTTGTTTACCTTCAGCCTTTAAGATCCCAGACGCCATATCTTTTGATAGCCGGGCAACATCAGCTTTCTTCACCACATTTGCTTATGCACCTATTTGTCTTCAGTGATCATATCATGGAGATGAGCGCACAATCATATGATTTTTCTTGATTTGATGCCTGATAACTGATCCTTTCGATACCGCATGATCACACAGGCTGGTGTGCTTCTTCCATGTGGGCTTTGTTGCTTCTGAACTAGATGGCCGCTTGTTTACCTTCAAGCTTTTAAGACCCCAGACGCTATATCTTTGGATAGCTGGGCACCATCAGCTTTCTTCACATTTGCTTATTCACCTGCTTTGTCTTCAGCTGTTGTGTCGGGAAGGTGAGCATCATGGAATGCCAATTTAATAGAACAAAGTATTCTTGCATTGAGGGAGTACTTGAATGGAGGCCCAATGTCCTTCTGCTACCTTAATTCTAAACTTATAAATATATGCACATAGATCTATTCCCCCATCTTCATACATAAATATATTTGCATATGTACATGTCTTTATCTAGACCTCTATAAATGCCCTTAGCCTCCCAGCTCTTTCCTCTATTTCCCTTGACCTTCCTCCTATCCTACTATCATGCTCAGTCCCCACCAGGGTTTCAGCAATTCCTCTTAGTTACATTACCCTTTATCATGCCCTACCAGGCCTCCCACACCCTCCTTACCACCAATTTGGATCCCTTGTTGTTTCCTTGTCCCTGAGTTTGTTAACATCACTTACTTTCACCCCCCGCCCCTCTCCCATGTCCCCCAGAACTGTCGGTCCCATTGTTTTCTCCTCCAGATTGTTCATCCAGCCTATCTTATTTAGACAGACCTATGGAGATAATAACATGCACAAAAACAAGGCAGAGAAAATCCAAGTAACAATATACAACAAAACAATGACCAAAAAAACAACAAGAAAACTTGTAGTTAGTTCAAGGATTGTTTGTTGGCCTTTAGGAGTGTTTTCCAGTCCAGTCTGTTGGGGCACCACACCCTTGCCCCAAAGTCCACCTTCAGCATTCCTTGGGGACCTCACCGCTCCATTCCCTTGCTGTTCTGTTGCACCCCCTTAGTGTTTTGCCTCGGTGGGGCGGGATCATATCTGGCGCAATTCCCACATGTGTCTCCAGTATTGTCCCCTGTAGGGCTATGAGTCAGTGAGGGGCATCATGTGTCATAGTGGGGCTGGCCATGTGGTCCTCTCTGTGTACTGGCTGCTCTAATTGGGATCATTGTCCTCAAGGCCTGGTGGGCCAGGATGTGCTCCTCTCTCTTCTCCCACTTCATCTGTTCCCATGTGCTCTGATCAGATAAGTCCCTTTCCCAGAGCTCCAGATTCAATGCTGTCTTTTGAAATAACATATTTATTTATAAAGTATTACAGTAGTGAATGGACATTGGGCCTCTACTCAAGTACTTCCTCAATCCAAGAACAATTTGTTCTACAAACACAGCACTCTGTGATGCTCACCTTCCCTAACACAATCGCTGAAAAAAAATGGATGCATAAGCAAATGTGGTGGAGAAAGCTGATGGTGCCTGGCTATCAAAAGATAGCCCATCTGGGGTCTTAAAGGCTTGAAGATAAACAAGCAGCCATCTAGCTGAGAAGCAACAAAGCCCACATGGAAAAAGCACAGCAGCCTGTATGATCAGGAGGTGTAGATGGGATCACGTATCAGTTATCAAAGATCCAAAACAAAACAAACAAAAAGCATATCAATGGGAATGAGGGGGATAGCAGAGTAGAGGCCCAAAGCCCATCAGTAGTCAATTGGACATCCTCGGTCAGAACAGCCACAAAGAAGAGAAGAGCCAGTCAGGGTGCAGTATAGCACTGATGAAACATACAACCTTCCTCTAGTTCTTATTGATTCCTCACCCCCACCCACACTACCATGACCCCAATTCGATCTTACAAATCTGGCTAGACCAGAACATGTACACTAGTACAGATAAGAGCTAGCAACACAGGGAATCCAGAACAGACAAACCCCTTAGGACCAATAAGGGAAGCAATGATACTAGGAGGATAAGGGTAGTGGGGCTTGAGGGATGAAGGGGGCATACATCACAATTATCCATGTATGGCCCCCATCCCAGGGGATGGACAGCAGAAAAGTGGATTAAAAAAATGAGACAGCACTCGGTATAAGAAAAAGAAAGAAAGGAAGGAAGGAAGGAAGGAAGAGAATTTGTAAATTATCAAGGGGACATGGGGCGGGGGTAATGAGGAGCTGATTCCAGGGGCTCAAGTAAAAGGAAAATGTTTTTAAAAAGATGATGACAACACATGTACAGATGTGATCGCCAAAATGGATATATGTATGAATTGTAATAAGAGCTGTAAAAGCCACCAATAAAATAAAATTTAATTTAAAAAGACAAATACATTCATTTTAAGGAAAATATAGTAAAACTGATGACAGCAATGAATTGCAGAAAAGGCAGAGAAGCCTATGGTGGTAGTTTAGCGAGTCTCCTAATCTTAGTCAATAATTTTAATGGAATATTCAAAGTATAGAAATATTGTTGAATCTTTGTGCATAATTCTTCAAGTCAGACCCCTGCAAAATATTGATTGCTATACAGTAGCTATTATGTCTTTAGTTGTTTTCTGGATTAAATTGTGTCCCCCATGAATACATGTCCTAATGAACCACAACTAGGCTAAATGCTCCTCGGTATTATGTAATTAACCTCTATTCTCTAAGCTGATGTCATTATACCATGTACTTCAAGTCCTAACTTGGATGGTGCTAATGAGGAAGGATGCAATCTACAGGATTATGTTGTATCTTGAATCAATCTCTTTTCAGATATAAAACAGATTAAACAAGTGAGTGGAGATCAGAGGGAAATACTACCACCAAGAAAGAAGAGGCAAGCAAAAAGAAAAAAAAAAAGAAAGAAGAGGCAGGAGCAACATATGTCTCTTGGAAGAAAAGTCATCGCACTGGGAACCTCCTAAACACAGGGGCTGATTAATACTGAGGTAGACTGCTATCTCCAAGCCCAGGCATGTTGAAAAAGACAGGCACCTTTCCCCAGAGGTGACACAGAGAGGAAGTCTTCCACTAACTCCTGCACCCTGATTTTGGCCTTTTAGCCCTCTGGGCTGTGGGAGAATATATTTCTATTGTTAAAGCCATTCACTTGTAGCATTTCTGTTAGACCAGCCCTAGATAATCAAGACAAGCTACCAGCTAACTGTAGCCAACTAAAAAGTAACTACCGACAAAGCTAGAAATGACCACCCGTCACCTGTGTGGTGTTCTGTTCATGTTCTGCAGACGTGGACCACACATGTGAGTGTTCAGCTTTGGGGTCCATCTCTTCTTCACTAGGCCTCCCGAGACAGCAGCCTGGAGGAGTACGGGGCGGACAGCAGTCATCGGTCTACCACATATGTGTCCATGACGAACAAAATGACCTCTGCAACAAGCCTGGAAAACAGAAAAAGGGACCAAGACTTTTAATAGATGATTATGTTTTAATAAATTATACCTTCAACCTCTAAGAACAAAAAATTCAAAAATATATAATACCGATGAAACACACATCATTCCTCTAGTTCCTGAATGCTTCCTCCTCCCCACTACCATGACCCAGTTCTACCTTGCAAATCTGGCTAGACCAGAGAACACACATTGGTACAGGTAAGAGCTCTCAACACATGGAATTCAGGGCAAATAAAACTCTCAGGAACAGTAGTGAAAGTAGCGATATCATGAGGGGAGGGGGGAAGGGGGAGAAAGGGAGAACCCATCACAAGGTTGGATACATAGCCCACCCCAAAAAGGGTACAAATAACAGAAATGTGGGTGACGGAAGATAACAGGACAGTGTAAGATGCGAAATAATAACAAGATATAATTGATCAAGGATTCACAAGGGTGGGAGGTTGGTGGGGGAGGGGAAACAGAGGAGCTTATACTAAGGGCTCAAGTAGAAAATGTTTTGGAAATGATGATGGCAACATATGTACAAATATGCTTGATACAATTAATGTATGGAATGTTATAAGAGGTGTAAGAGCCCCCAATAAAATGATTTTTTAATGCAAAGATTAACTTATGTGAACTAATAATACAATGGTATCGCATGTTGCTATGTACTACTATGTGTGTGTCTGAGTTTGTATAAAATGCAATCTTTTTCTTCCAAACTATTTTATTAGGAGCTGATCCAGACATAGTTCAATCACATTAAGCAGTATTGTACAATTGCTACTAAAAATTTCTTCCTTCTTTAACTCCTTGATGTTCCCTTTCCCCCCCCACCCCACCTCCACCATCGTACACCCCAGGACCCCTTGTTCTAATTGTTGTCTCTATAGATTGATCTCTCCTGGGTTTCATATTCCAAAAACTACATAACAAAGATGCAAGATGGCAATCCGTCACGACAAAATACAACAGAGACAAACCCCAATACTGGGGGTAGGAGGCGGAGACAACAGAAAATATTAAAAACCAGATTAATCACAAAGTATATCAGAGGGGGAGATCTAGTAACTGACAAGGTTTTAACAGTTCAGGCCAGATTTAACATTTTAAACTACTGCAGTCGTCTCCACATTACTGTCTGATAACCAAGTAATTCCTACTGGAGGTTTCTTCCCTATATGGTCCTACACGTGTACTTTGCACTTCTACTGTCATCTTTAGCCTTCTTCACACAACTTGAGCTCCGACACTATTCCCTCCTCTGGATTTGGATTATATAATTTATAATCCTTGAATCATGGATGTTGGTACGCTTCTTCTACGCGAACTTGGTTGGTGTCTCACTTAGATGGCTACTTGTTTGGGAACAAGCCTAAAATGCAATCTTCCTCAAAGATTTGATCCGGGGAAAAGGCAGCAAAATAAACCATTAGTTACTAGAAGAAAAGAAATAATAAATATTATGGCAGAAATAAATGAATCTGAAATATTTATAAATACCATAGGGAAAAATGTTAAATAAATAAAAACTATAGGAAAAAATCAGTAAAACAAGAAGTTGGCTCTTTGAAATGATTAACAAAATAGATAAACCACTGGCAAAACTAACCACAGGAAAGAATGGGTAAAAACAAATTTTATAAATAAGAAGTGAAGCAAATATTACAACAAACCAAAATAACATAAAAATATAATCACACAGTAATATAAGAAATTGTTTTCCAAAGCATTTGAAAATCTAGATAAATGGATAAATTTCTTTAAATGTATTATTTACCTAAATTACCACAGAATGATGTAGAAAATTTCTACAAGCCTAAAACATGAGATGAAATGGATCTAGTTATTAAAAATCTCACATCAAAAAGTCCAAGACCAGATGGTTTTACTAGGCAATTCTAACAAGCATTTAGAGAAAAGTTAATACCAAATTTAAATAAACTATTCCACAATATACAAATAGACTATATACTACCAAACTAATTTATGAAGCAACTATAACTTTGATACCTAAACCAGGCAAAGACATCACCAGAATTGAAAATTACAGACCAATATCCCTAATGAATATAGATGCCAAGATTTTCAATAAAATACTAGTCACCAAAATTCAACTAAGCATCAATAATAATAATAATAAAACACAATCAAGAGGGGTTCATACCAAATATTCAAGGATGGTTTAATGTTAGAAAAATAATCAGTGCAATTTATTACAAAGGAGAAGAGCGACATGATTATATCATTCAATACAGAAAAGGTATTTGATAAAATTCAACATCTATTCCTGATTAAAACACTCAACAAAATAAGTATAGAAGGACAACTTCTCAATATAGTGAAAGCCATGTATGTGAGGCCAATAGCCTACATCTCACTAAAGGGAGAGAAGGTGAGGCCATTTCCTCTTTGAATGGTTGTCTTTTGCCACCACTCTTATTGAATTCTGGACATTTTAGCTGGAACCATTAGACATCAAAAGGAAATTAAAGTCTTGTTATATGTTTTTCTATATATGAACCTAAAGAGACAACAAGTAGAATGAGGGTCCCTGGTGAATACAGGTGGTGGGGTGGTAGTGGCAAAGGGGACCTGACATCAAGGAATTCAAAAAAGAATAGAGAATGCTTTGAAACTGATTTTGGTAGCAATTGTATGCCTGATGTGATTGAACTATGGAATGATATGATTAATAAGTGAGCAGGGGGGAAAGTTCTGTCTAAATATTGTAGATACATACATACATGTGCACATGATTTTTTTATTCAAATAAAACTAATTTTTCTATTCAGAGACACAGAAGAAAGAAAAATCTCTTTTATTTGCAGACAACATGATCCTATAATTCAGCAATTCTCAAGCTGTGAGTTGTGGCAAAATTACAGTTATGAATCAGCAACGAAAATAACTTTATGGTTTGGGCGGGGTGTCAGCACAACATGAGGAACTGTATTAAGGTGTCATGGCATTAGAAAGATTGAGGACCACTGCGATATATCGAAAATCCCCAAAGATTCTATTAAACAATTGCTCAAGCTAATTGAAAAATTTGGCAGCGTAGCAGGCTAGAAGATCAACATACAGAGATCAGTAGGATACTTGTACAAAAAGATATGAAGAGTAATACCATTTACATTAATTACACAAAAAATAAAATTTTTAAGAATAAACCTTACCAGCGAAACAAAGACTTACACAGAGAAAACTACAAAATACTCCTTCAAGAAACCAAAAAGAACCTATACAAGTATAACAAGTTACCATGAGGATAGGTAGGCGAAATATTGTGAAAATGTCAATATGACCCAAAATGATTTATAAATCCATGCAAATCAAATCCAAATTCCACCAATTTTTTCCAAAGGAATTACCAGCTTTATATGGAAATTAAAGAAGCCTAGGATAAATAAAACACTAATGAAAAATAATAACAAAGTAGGAGGCTTTACACTCCCAGACCTTGAAACCCACTGTGCACCACAATAAGCAAAATAGCCTGGAACTGATACGATGCTAGATATAGAGACCACTGGGTTAGAACTGAAAAACAAGGAAAACAATTTTTGATAAAGAACTGAAACATTAAATGGGCAAGATATAGTCTTTTCAACAAATGGTATTGAAAAAACTGAATCTTCACCTGAAAAAGAATGAAACAAGACCCATACCTGACACTATGTACAAAACCAAACTCAAGATGGATCAAAGATCTAAATATAAATCACACAATTATTAAGACCACCAATGAAACAATTGGGACAAACTTAACCCTGATAAGAGGCATAAATACACATATTCGCACTACAGAAGACAAAATAAAGATCTGGGATCTATGAAAAATATGACATTTTATGCATAACAAAAGACTTCAAAAGAATCAACAGAGAACCCACAGATTGGAGGAAAAAACTAGAGATCATTATGCTTAGCAAACTCAGTCAATTTTACAAAGATAAATATTTAATATCACCAATGTTATAAGGAAAAACAAAGAAGAAGAAATGTGGTTTATACACCAATTGCCTTGAGGGCAGGAGACTCCCTCCCTCTCTGGGAGACGCTAGTGCTCTGAGCTGGAGGAGCCATGTGGAGACCCCTGCCAGCACTGAGATAATTACAATGCCACTGGATCCACAAGACTTCCCACCCACTGGCCTGTGATCTTCCTGCATTCGATGTCATTGCATGTGTTTCATGAGTCTGAAGAGAAAGTTATAGATTGGTATCAGACATATGGGCTCATATCGAACTTAGGGACTTGATCTGGTCTGGGCTGGGCTGTTTTCTCAATATTCAATTGTTCTTGTATTTAAAGCTCTCTCCTATACCCATACGAGTGTCCATGAATTTGCTTCTCTGGTCTACCCGGACAAACCACAGGCTCAGGAGCCTGGAGAGGCAATTCTCCCTGTCCCATATGGTTACTATGAGGCAGATTCAACTCGGTGGCAGTGATTTGGGTTTGGGTTGGAAAACTTCACCTAATTCACAATAAAAAGTTTTTGTTTTGTTTTGTTTTTTTTTTAATAGAAAGAAAATGAAAAATCTCCCTGGAGATTAAGGGGGGGAGGGGCTGTGGAGAACAGGTCGAGCTGTACTCATTATTCCTTTGCAAGACTATAGGCATTGAGTTCACGGACTTCCTATACTACTTTTGTCTAAAAGGAGCAAGAGAGCAGTAAAAGTCAGAGCAAAAAGAGGAAAGCACCACAGGGTTCCCAGGAGCAGACAGCCTCATCTTTCTCCTGAGACACAGCTAGTGGGTTTGAACCACCAACTTTGTGCCACCATTTAAGCAGCAAATGTAGTGAAAGAGCTCCTAGGGCAGGACAAGTTGGGGGTCTTTGTTGGAAAATGAAAACAAGAGGAAGAAGCTGTATTCAATGGCTGCTGGGTAGGATTAGTAAAAATCATCCTCTGGGTCACGCTTTGGGAAGAGAAAGTTAATAAGGCTGGAGATGGAAGAGAGAAAGAGGGGTGCATGGAACTGAGCAATGGGATACCCCCCCACCTCCCAGCTTCCACCTGATAGACTAGCAGTGGTCCCACCCTGGCTCCACAAACTCAAGCTGCTCTCAGTGAGACGACCTGAAAGAGGTGGCACATAGTCTGTGACTGCGCCTGCTCCTAAAGCAGACCGGGCACCCAGAGCCATCGAGGCCCATGCAGTGTGGACCTGTGAAGCCTCACTCAAACATGCATCCCAGTGCCTACCCTCTCCTGGTTCGCAATCCCAATTGGGAACAGGTGGCCTTGTTTGGTTCATGAGGCGGGGTTAGTGTTGGATGAACAAAGATTAGATGAGCAAGGAGAGGCAGAGGTGGGGTGAGAGAGGAAGAGGTGGGGGGGGCGGGGGGCAGGGGTAGGTAGAGAGGCAGAAGCAGGGCAAGAGAACGGCCAGCACACATGGAGATCTCTAAGGACGCAGGGAGCAGATGCTGAAGAGACTGCCCAGAGGACAGAATGAGAGTATTGGGCTGAGAGAATAAATTTGTTTGCTAAAGCCTTTGAAAAAAAAAAGAGTGAGAAAAAAGCAGAGGGGATACGAGGGAACTCAATTTTTTGCCTGTAACTTGGTGACTACAAATATAAACGTTATGTTCCTAATAGGTCAGTGAAGAAATGATTAGCGATCAAATCCAATGCCTTATTAAAATAGTAAGATACAGGAAACCTACATTTTGAAACCTCAGTCCTTCCCAAAGCAGGCTTCTTAAAAGTTGTCAATCTTCCCTTTTGAGTATGATAAAATGTGGACCAGTTAAGTCACAGGACACTTGCTGGGTAACAGGAGTAGCCACATCAAATACACTGTTACTAAGTGAATGCCGTCCCTCCCTCCCTCCCGAAACAATGTGTCAGTGTGGCTTGGCCGTCTCCTCAGTAGGGTGTAATTATCCGCCCTCTTGTGATCGGACCCAATTACCCTAAGTGTCGAAATCTCTTCCCTTTATGTTACTGATAAGCAGGATCTGAGGCAATGATATGAATGGGGCAGAATACACTTTACAAGAGTAGGTTGTATCATGAGTCACTCTCTCTTGAGATATAAAAGGGACTAAACAAGCGAGCAGAAAAAAATAAAACAAAAACAAGCAGAGATCAGAGGGACCTCAGTACCACCCACAAAGAAGAGCCTGGAGCAGAGCACATCCTCTGGACCCTGAGTCTATGTCTACGAACATCCTAAACCCAGGAGAAGGCTGCTGCCAGGACGCATGGAGATCTCCATGGGATGCCAGACCTACAGATGCTAAAAGGAAGCAAGGACCGACTTTTCCCAGAACCAACAGAGAAAAGAACACCCCCCCTACACTGGAGCCCTGAATAGGGCTTCTCACCTCTACCCTGTGAGAGAGAATAAATCTCTGTCTGTTAAGGCCATCCCTACAGTACTTCTGCAATAACAGCATGCGATAACCTCTTCCCAAGGGTCACTAAAACAGTATAAATATATACAGAAAACCCAACATGGATCTAAAGGTAAGAAAGACACTGGCCAAGTCTCAGGAATTATACGTGTGTGTTTGTGTGTGTGTATGTATAAACTATGAAGCATAAAACTTAGACTATATACACCTACACAGTCTCTGAACCAAGCTCATTTTTGTGGGGTAAACATGCAGGCATGTATGTGTACAAACATACATATGTATGGACATATTAGTATATGCATTTATGTAACCATATGCACAAATGAGGGAGCTGTAAAAAGGGAGTAGAAAAAATGCCGTTGTCTTTTAATCCCATTTTTCCATGAGCATTTTCACTCCTATACTCCTACCTCCACCACACACTTCCTGGTTTGCTCGGTAAGACCTGATGGTCTTCAAAGCGTGTGAATCACCATCTGAGATACAACCATTCTCCTTCTCTACTGGTCTGGAGCACACCAGAAGGAAAACAAGAGTCAGGGAAGAAACGGTCTTCGGTACAATTAGCCTACAGCAGGGGGTGGCAAGCTGTTGAGATGGACGAAGCAATCCTGTTTCTCACAATCATTTAAAAATGATTCCAGAGCCACAAGTATTTTTTACAAATAAATGAAATAACCATTATCTGAATAATATCATTTAAATGTTTTAATAAATGAAACTATGATCGTTTTATTTTCATTTGCAATTTTACTTCAAAGCCACATACATGTACATCCCAAAAGACCCGCATGTGACTCAAGAGGCATGTGACTCAAGTTTGCCAACGCCTGGTCTATATGAAACTCGGTCTCTTTCACCCTGAGTCCACAGAAGCTGCATGGTACCCGGCAGTTATTGCCCATCTCAATTAGGGCCACAATAGACAGAGCCAGAAAAAATGGTAGAAAAATATAGAATAGAAACTCGAATTCCTGAAAACAAAATAATAAAACTGACCTATTGAATTGTTTGATACTGGAGGACTCTTGTGAGTCCTGTGAACTTTGACACTAACCCCTGAGGTCACTTTGCTATTAAATAACACACTAGCTCTGTTTTTTCCATAAGTAATGTGTACATTCAATGTTTGGGGGGTTTTGGTTCTTTGGGGAGGGGGACTGGAGGTTTGGTTTTTGTTTTCTTTTCTTTTCCTGTTCTTTTTTGTGACTATACCCTCCTAGCTTGGATATTTTTAATTTTTTTTAATTAGCATAGTGCACAGGAGAAAATACCTACGGGAGGGGGTTAACTGGAAATAAAATATGCAATGCATATGTTGATTTCATAAAAGCACATTAATAAATATGACCCATGAACATAGGACTCCTTTAAAACAATTACCTATATGAGACCAAATAAGTGTAAGGGGGGAGAGGAACTAGATTAATGAAAATGAAACAACTAGAATGGAAATCATGACAATGTTCACCAATAGTGAACAATGAAAATAATATCACTCAACAACTTCTGCAGAAATTATTAAAGCAGAAACTAAACTACTAGGGAACCTTTCACTGGAAATACAATATATCTTCAACAAAAAAAGAATAAAAAACAAATGAGGCCCAAAGTGAAAATATTTTAATGCCCACATGTCTATTATTAAGTCTAAGGTACAATAACAAGCCCACATTTTGTGGGAAACATCTGATTCATTAAGGAGCCTATTTCTCAACATGACCATACTCATCTCACCCTCACTCCTAAATGCCTAGGACTACCAACACATATACTCACCTTGCATAAACCCACTTCCCTTATCTCCACTCAGAACATAGAACAGTATAAATGTCTACCAATAGGTAAATGTGCAAATAAAGAGATATGAAAGAACTTTCTGGAGAAATGGAAATATCTTTGAAACCTTATGGACAGTAATGGAAACACTGGTAGATGCTGAAAACCTCATGGGAACCAAAAGCAGAACACTGTCAGAGAGAGTGCCAGGAGCTGAGGCCTTCTCCAGGTCAGAGGTACTCCGAGTATGACTGAGAAAGAACTGTCTTCTCAAAGCACAGTCTATCACAATGTCTCAAAGGGAGTAAAGCCTTTGGGACCTTCATTTGTTGATGGGGCATGACTCAAAATGAGAAGAGACAGCTGCAGACACCCATAGGCAGAACTTGGAATGTGCAGATCTAGGAAAATTGGAAGTTCTCAAAAATTGACATTCTAGACATAAGTAGCTGAAATGGACTGGTATTAACCATTTTGAATTAGAAAATCATATGGTTTACAACACTAGAAATAAAGCAACCAAGGGGAATGACGTTGGTAGTCAGAAGGATTTCACTGGCCAATGTTTTTTTCAGATGAAGACCGCCTCTTCTTCTTCCTAATCTGCGTTGATGTGGAAGCCGTGCTAAACCTTGTCTACCATGACTGACCCTACTGGTGTCTGAAATTCCAGGGCGTAGCGTCCACCATCAGAGCAGCATACAAACCACCACAATATGACAAACTGACAGACAAGTTTTCGTTTCTAAAAGGTGCTTTTCATTACTTTTATTTTTATTTTACACATGTCTCTTGCAATAGGTAGTAAATTCGGTTGCTCAAAGTTTTAAAACGCAGTAAAAAAGAAAGACATGTTTACAGTGTACAAGCTTCCTTCCCGTGTAATTCCCAAGCAATTGCTAAGCAGAAACCTACATGACCTACGTCTTCTCTATCCATCCAGCACCAGATATGGAGACGTGTGCGTAGTGGAACTCAGTGGGACTGCCTTGATTTTCTAGGTCTCACACATTGTCCCTGTTTGACAGAGTTCAGTCTTACTTAAAGGCAGAAAGTTTAGGATTTAAGGGGATAGCCCCCAAAAGAGAGGAATAGCAAGCCAAGCCCATGAGGGAATGAAGTTTCCTAAGAGATCAGACATGTTAGAAGGGTATGGGAAGAACATGCATGGGAAGAACCAGTTATGTCCCGTGTCATACACACACTTGAGCACATCTAACACACAACCACGCATCTGAATGCAGGTGGGAGCAAGGGGAACCACCTGGCCTTTTCCACCCTCCTTCTCTGAAGACTGTGAGTTCTGTCTGTGAGAACACACCATATTCCTCTGGTTCCGTGAGGCCTCCTCACCCTCCACCACAATGACCCCAGGGATGCCTCTCACTTTGGACTAGACCGGAGCATGTCCACAGCCGTGGATAAGAGATAGGAGCTCACGACACATGCAGCCCAGGAGCAGGAAAGGTGAGAGTGATGGGAAGGTAGAAGGGGAGGTGGGGAAGATGTGAAGAAGAGGGAACCAATTATAATGATTGACACAAAACCACACACCCCTCTCCAGGGGGAAGAGCAACGGAAAGCATGGGGGAAGGGAGACAGTGGTAGGTGTGAGATATGAAAATAATAATAATTTATACTCTATCAAGGGGTTACAAGAAGAGGCGAGGAAGGGAGGGATAGGAGAAGTTGACACCAAGGGCTCAAAAGAAAGTAATTGTCTAGAAAAGAATGATGGCAACATATGTACAAATATGCCTGATACAATTGGTGTATGGATTGTAATAAGCATTGTAAGAGCCCTCAATAAAATGATATAAAAAAATTCTAAGGGAAAGCAGCTCAAAAAATAACAAAAACAAAACTCATAAAGGCTTGCTTTCACACTTCTGCCAGGTGAATTCATGTCAAGAAGTAAGAACTGAAGAAAAGCATCTCCTAACTGATCATACAACTTTTCTTTGCTTGTTTTAGTGGGAAAATACTTTCCTGCTCTGGCAGGTTTCTAACTTACATAGGTTCCAGCTTACACAGATTTTACTGGATAGAATATTACTGATGCCATACAAAGAAGCATTCTTCATAATACCTTAAATAATGTCATAACTCGTATGCTGTTCCTTATCCTCGTTTAGGACAGCTGCATTATGAGTAGTAATAATAGCAGAGAGCTTCGAAAGTTTGTGGGGGGAAAGGAATTAAAAAAAACAGTGGAGTTTCTCCACAAGCTTTCTGAAGCTACCTCATATAGTCTACTTATTTAATCAATTTCCAGTTAGCAAGCACGTGGGAAATTACTAATCCTTAAGAATAGGATAATGGCTAAACTTGGGCGTCCCTTGCTTTACCCAAGATGGTTGGTACCTTGAATTCTTTTTAATTTTCTGTGGCGAGAGGCTGAATCAGTTCAAGTGGTTGTGTGAACACTAAACTGTTATTAATTCCTGAACTTCAAGACTGGGGCTTGCTTACTTTTGCCTCGTGCCTCAGCCCTCTGATAGGAAGGGCACTCTCTCGTCAAAGAAGCACAAGGCTTCCGAGCTTGGGCTTGGCCCAGGACCTGAGTGCACGTTCTACAACCTCAACGACCTCAAGGAAATCCAGAACTTCTCTAACTTTCTCTTCCTTCTCCACAAAACAGAGAGCATCAACTTGTGAGATCATGCACGCAAAGTGCTTAGTACAATGCCTGGTACATATAAATTCTCACGCGCTAGTTTTTAAAAACTTACCCAATCGCGTTTTATTTTTCTCTTTACTTATCTGCCTCCTCAAGACAGCACTAAGTTCCTTAAGGTCAAAGACTGTGCTCACTCAGTCACTCCAGTGGGCATGGGCGCGGGCTTGATCACTTTTGCTCAGGGTGAAAGAGTGGGAACGTGGAAGACAGACTGGAGTGTTCCGTGATACTTTGTTGGAGAAGAAAAAACTTGAAGGACAAACAGGAGCAAGAAAGGGGGAATAGGAAAAGGAAAATAAAGGAAAATCGGAGTAAGAAAGGGAAATAGGAAAGGGGAAGAGCACATTTATTCTAAGTTAAAATAGTTTTTTTCTGAGGAAGTAGACATTAAATTACATAAAATACCAGTCAACTATGTAAGGCAAGAATAAAGAAAAAGAAAACTAAGAAAGGAAATAACTCCTTAGCAGAAGACCAAGGGGCGGGGGGAGGGAAACAGACCGTTCATCCACATCCACACAGAGGAAAGTACACACACCAGTAAAATGTAACAACGGGATATTCAAATTGCTGCCCAAATAGCAATTCCTAATAACTTAAGAATACTGTCAGCAAGAAATCCAAAATGCAAAATCTTTAATTTAAAAAGTATCTCGGATCTAAACCAGTGACCATGGGATAACCAGTATGTGATTCTTGCTCATTAATGTGTAATTATAAGACCCACTAAGCTTCTGTAGCTATTAAACTACTTAAAACAGCAGTATAACCAACAATTGTTTATTGTTTAAAAAACTGTTCTAGGAAAAGTAATTTCAAGACAAGACCTACTACTAATTAAGCAAGTCATTAAAATCCTTTGATCACCAAGATCTTCATTCTAAAATCGGAGTGTAATATTAAAGTATAAAATGGTTTTTAAAGTTTACTCTAGCTTTAAGTTAAGATTGAAGCAGCAGAGTATAGGAAAAAGTTCACATCGTCTGAACTAAACACCCCAGCTTTTAGACTGGCTCAATCGCTTCTACTTATATAACGTTGGTCAAATCACTTAAATTCTCTGAGCCTCAAAATCATCATAAGTAAAATAGTGATAATAATTACTTTCTAGAGTTATTGTTGGGGTTAAAATGTGTGAAAAGCCTACGCACAAAGTTTGAATAAATCCCAACTTATATTTCACAGGTGAACTTAAGAGTTTTAGAAATTTTCTAAATATTTCATATTAAAAATGAATAATTTAGCAATTAATTCATTCTCTAAAGAATAGGAACATTCTTTACAATAAGGCTTAATGTATTTATATTCCTTTTTCGTTCATGCTTATTTAACTTATAAAGTCCTATTGATCTTGATAAGGAGCCTTGGTGGTGCAGTGTTTAAGTGCTGGGCTGCCAATCAAAACACTGGTGGTCTAAATCCACCAGCTGACTGCAGGAGAAAAACGAGGTGATCTGCTTCCGTGAGGATTCCAGTCTTGAAAACCACAGGAGGTAGCTCTGTTCTGTCTGATCGGGTTGCCATGAGTTGCAATTAACCTGACAGCAGTGGGTTTCACTGGGAAGAAGCTACTTCGGCACCGCCCACCAGTCAGGTGCTGAGGAAACCTGTTCCCTTCAGAAAGGCTTCCTTCTGCCCCTCATCCTTTCCGTCTTTCCCACAGAACCTCAGATAACACCTTCTTAGAAACACTCAGTGGGGAGGGTAACAAAAAACCATCTTCCCTCCTTTTCTCCCACTATCCAACAATAGTTAAAGGACTTTGTTTACAGGAAAAGAGAAACGCTCACATTTGTACCTTCCCCTCAGTGATTGACGTGATTCACTAAAAAAGGACCTGGAGCAAATTTGCAGAATTGATGCTGAGAAGAGATTCCTGGTAATAACAATGGTACCACTGGCACAAAATATGATGCCACGTGGAAAAGCACAACTATCCACGACACGGAGTTACAGTGCGGTCCTACAGAGGCAGGCCTTAAAATGAAAATATCTTGGGCTGTTTCAGCGATTTATTTTCTCTTCTGTACAGACAATAATGATATGATAAAACTTTAAGTCTAAATAAACTCGAAAGAGCGCTTTCAATAAATGCATAATGCCAAAAACCCAAATAAAGAAATACTGGAAATTAGTGTAACAGAACACATATACCATGAGTAGCTAGGATTCAAGTTAGGCAGTGAGTGTCACTGAAAGGTCAAAGGGGTCTTTGTAGACCAGACAGTGGAAGTGGGTCACATAAGTCCTTGTTATGAATTTCTCAGAAAATGTGATTAAGTCATGAGCAGAGCTCAGGAGCATTTCAGGGTCAGTGGGTAAAAGAAACAGAATCGCAAAGGACACACATACAACCTAAAGCATAGGCTCTAATCGAGTCCCTGCTTCTCAAAGCTGGCTGCACAGTTTTCCAAAGAACCCATGCCTAAGGCAAAAGGCTCTCCAAGAAGCTGCTTATTCTGCTATTGTGTGAACTGAAGGGGATTTACTTTGTATTAGGCATGTTCTAAGTACTGTACATATTGATTGATTTACTCTATACAATGATTTATGACACAGATTTGTTAGATGAAGAAATGAAGAGAAATGAGGTTGAGTGATCTGTACAAACTAACACAGCTGACAGGGACATGGAAGAGCGACAATTTCATGTAGCTATTATTTTATACGGTTTCTTACCCAATCAACTTGGAACACTAGCCCCATGTTATGATCTCAGTTTCAATGATTCCATTATATGAGTTACATAAAAACCATATGTAATCATACTTAACTATTTTCAAGCTGCTAAATTAAACAATTTTTATATTCCCATGTTTCACACTCTTGCTGCTATTTGTTCATTTGTCACCATTAGCAATGAAAGGTTAATGGATTTCACAGACAAAAATGGATTTCCCAGGATAAAAATCTCAAAATTAAGAAAGCTCCATAAATGACGCATTGTATGAATAGATCTGCCACCAATGACCACTTTAAAGTTTTCCAAAGCAAAGATGTCACTTTGAAGAGTAAGGTGCACCTAACCCAAGCCACGACCATTTCAATCACTTCATATGCATGCGAAAGCTGACCAGTGAAAAGGGAGACAGAAGAACTGATGTGTTTGTGAAAAGAACAACTGAATCAGTCTTACAAGAAATACAAGCAGAATGTCCTGAGAAGAAAGAACAGTAAGTCTTTGGCTTGCTTACATGTCATCAAGAAAAACCAATCACAGGAAAAAGACATCATGTTTCATAAAGCAGATGAGTGAAAACAAAGGACGTCCTCAGTAAGATGCTCTGACATAGTAGCCACAGCAATGCATTCAAACATACCGACCATCATGAAGATGGTGTGGGAACAGGCAGCTTATCTTTCCGTTGTACAGAAAGTCACCATGAGTCAGAGACTAGTAACAAGCACCAGCTTCTTTTTTTTTTCTTTCTTCCAGTGGTTGACCTTGTATGGCCCTACTATTTTTATTTTTTAAATCATTTTATTAGATGTTCATACAACTCTTATCACAATCCATACATACATCAATTGTGTAAAGCACATTTGTACATTCGTTGCCCTCATCATCCTCAAAACAATTGCTCTCCACTTAAGACCCTGGCATCAGCTCCTCATTTTTCCCCTCCCTCTCCACTCCCCCTCCCTCATGAATCCTTGATAATTTATAAATTATTTTGTCACATCTTGCTCTGACCCACGTCTCCCTTCACCCACTTTTCTGTTGTCTGTCCCCCAGGAAGGAGGTCACATGTAGATCCTTGAAATCGGTTCCCCTCACCTTATTTATTTCATTGAAATGGAAAAACACCTTGTCCCACCTTTATAAGATTCATGTTGGGGAGTTAGTTTGGGGTCTGCTCATATGAAGCAGCTTCTATTTTATAGACGAACCAGAAGAAATTAAATGAATTCCTCCCAGTCACACAATAAATTAGAGACAGCAAAAATCCGAACTACTTCCAACTGATTATAGACCCCTCCCACTAACATGCATAGCTGTCATTAGATTTACTGTAGGATGGATTTCACAAGTCTTTACCCACAGATATCTTACATTGTCTTATTTTAATTTTGTTGTTTCTTTAAACTTACTGCTCTTGACATCTAAGAGAAACAGTGGTGCATTTTGTAGCCCAAATCAAGGGGGTAAAACACAGCCAACCATCACAAAATCCTCATACAGTAAAGCAGACAAGCAGAATAGAAAAATAAGTGACCCCACCCCCACACCCCACTCAAAAGATTCAGGAGGGCAGCAATGGGTGCATAAACAAATGTGGTGAAGAAAGCTGATGGTGCCAGGCTATCAAAAGCTATAGCAGTGGTTCTCAACCTTCCTAGTGCCATGATCCTTTAATACAGTTCCGCATGTTGTGGTGACCCCCCCAACCATAAAATTATTTTTGTTGCTACCTCATAACTGTAATTTTGCTACTGTGATGAATCGAGCGACCCCTGTGAAAGGGTCATTTGACCCCAAAGGGGTTGTGACCCACAAGTTGAGAACCACTGAGCGATAGCATCTGGGGTCATGAAGGCTAGAAGATAAAAAAGCGGCCATCTAGCTAAGAAGTAACAAAGGCCACATGGAAGAAGCACACCAGCCTGTGCGATCATGAAGTGTTAATGGGATCAGGTATTAGGTATCTAAGACCCAGAACAAAATCATACCAATGTGAATGGTGGGAGGGAGGGGAATACAGAGTAGAGACCCAAAGCCCATCTGATAGACAATTAGACATCCCCGTAAAGAACTTACAAAAAGGTCACAAGGAAGAGAGGAGCCAGTCCGGGTGCAGTATAGCATGGATGAAACATGCAACTTTCCTCTAGTTCTTTAATACTTCCTCCCCCCACACACTATCATGACCTCAATTCTACCTTACAAATCAGATTAGACCAGAACACGTACACTACTACAGAAAAGGGTCCACAACACAAGGAATCCAGGATAGATAAACCCCTCAGGACCAATGAGAATATAGATATCAGGAGGATAAGGGGAACAGGGGGGGGAGGGGGGAAAGGGGGATCAACATTATAACACCCTCCCAGGGGGACAAACAACAGAAAAGTGGGTGAAGGGTGACAGAGGACAATATAAGATATGAAAATAATAATCTATAATTTATCAAGGGTTCATGAGGGAGAGAGGGTAAGGGAGGGGGAAATGAGGAGCTGACATCAAGGGTTCAAGTAAAAAGAAAATGCATTGAAAATGACGATAGCAACATATGTACAAATGTGCTTGACACAATGGATGAATGTATATATTGTGATAAGAGATGTAAGAGTCCCTAATAAACATATTTAATTGTTTAAAAATAGAAGATTTTAGAAAACATTAAAAAAGGAAATGAAAAATGAATGACCCCCACTCAAAAGATTCAGGAGGGCAGCAATCTGGATATAAACTTATGCACAAGTTTAAAGGGCGGTAAATAAACAAGGCATATTTGCCCCCCATTCTTTCCTAATTAAAAACTTAAAAAGTCTTTTCTGTTAAGACAAAAGGCCTATTATTCTCTCCTGGGGTCATTCTTTTCTTTCTCTGGGTCATCCCCTCCCCCCCCCCCCACATCTAAGACAAAAGTCCTAGTTACAAATTAGCTCATTAGGAAATACCTGCTTTGAAACTTTTGGAGCTAAATCCTGTGAGATTTGAAAGCCTCAGAAACAAGCTGTATATCAAAGAAAATTTTGATGCAGAATAACAAAAGAGAAATTTCACGTCAGATGCAGATCCAAATGAGGGCGCATGCAATGATCAAGCAGTAGATGGCAAAGGTTATATGTAAACGTCTAAATCTACAGACCAAAATGGATGAATTATGCCACTTGGCAATAAGTGAGGAAATCAGTGGGCTAAGTGGCTCAGACTAGAATCTTCCCAACAAAGGCAGTACAACATGAACGACAGCCGGATTAAGATATGCATTAAACCCACATGTTGATTTCAAACTGATCGATGGCACTTTGTATATTCCCTGAAGAGTTATTTGCACACTTTGTCTGATCCTCAAAGTAGTTAAAAATAAAAGGCGTGTTGTTCACATTGCAATTGTCATAGAAGTTCAGGGAACCATCTGTCACAATGCCAGCGATTAAACAAAGCTGGAAGCTAAGCCTAAATATAGTCCTAGAACTCAGTTTCTTTACAAAATAGACTCCTCATCAAAGGACTTTTTAGCTCTATAATTAACATTAAATGAAAAAAATTTTTAATCTGGGTCCTTGAAAAAAAAAAAAAGAAAGAAAACCACAGCCATCACAGCGACCCCACAGAGATCTTACTGGGGAAGCACAGAACTGCCCCACAGGGCTCACAAGGGTGCAGCCTCTACAGAAAGGGACGCTCTTTCTCCTGAAGAGCTTGCTTGTGACTTTGAACCTCTAACTTTCTATTAACACTGGAACCCTTACCCATTATGACACCAGGGCTCCCCGAGTGAAGGAAAACAGGGCTGACATCCAACAAGATAAATAGAGAGTTAATGATGCTTGTGAAAACATGAAGATAAGGCTTCTGGATAGAGTAATGCATTTCTAAAATTAAGTTAACTTGGGGTAAGCACTCTCTATGCTTATTAAAAGGGGTTCTGGTGGCAACAGTGGGGCATGGATTGAACACATCATTTTAGAGCTCGATAGGAAAGGAAAAAATAGTGGTCTTGGTTCTGAGTGAAGAACAGGAACTAGCTGTGGAAGTAGCAATTGGCAAATAACAAAATAACACAAACTTCAGCACACATTCCTCATTCCTGCTGACACGGGGAAGCCCAAATACTCCTACACATGCCTTCCACAATTTTAGAAAGAATAACAACAAATTATCAGCACAACTAAGAAACAGATGGTGATAGGCAGTTAGCGAAGGTTTCTTCCCTTTGGTTTTCATATGTCTTCACAGATACCATTTTATTTGCTCATCTCACGGCTGTGCTAGCGAGAAGTGGTGCTGCTGTCTACATTTCCCAGAGGAGGAAAAATCTTCAGGGAGGTCAGCAACTTGCCCACAGTCATGGGCTTAGCCCACTGAGAACATTCTCTTGGTCAAAGGCCTGGGTCTATTGTATTGTTCTACACACACACACACACACACACACACACACACACACACACACACACATATCCTGAGAGCTACTGTAAACCTAGGAGTTATAGTGGTGAAATATGACAAAACGAATGTTTAACTTGAAGTAAAAAAACAAACCATTTGAGTTAGAGGAAACATGCACAAGAAAATAAGGGTTTCTGAGAACTCGTCAACATTCAACCATTTCAAGAGAAAGCATGTGACCATGAACCAATGGAATATCCCTGAAGAAAGACATCCATGATACACTGACGGCATTAGTAAAACACAAGACTCCAGGTATTGACGCAATGCCAACCAACATCTTTCAACAAGCTGATGAAGCACCCTCAAGTCTATGGTAGAAATCTGGAAGACAGCAAGCTGGCCAGCCAACTGGAAGAGATACATATTTATGTCCATTCCAAAGAAAGGTGCCCCAACAGAATGCAAAAATCATAGAACAGTATCATTACCATCACGTGAAAGTAAAGTTTTGCTGCAGATCACGCAACAACAATTGCAGCAACACATCAACAGGGAGCTGCCACAAGTTCAAGTTGGATTCATAAGAGGGTGCAGAATAAGGAGTATCATTGCTGACATCAGATGGAGTTTGGCTGAAAGCAAGGTGTTGACTTGTGTTTTATGGACTATGAAAAGGCATTTGACCGTGAGGATCCTAACAAACATGAGCAGCATTGAGAAGAATGGGAATTCCTGAGCATTTACTTCACTGTGCTCATGTGGAAATCTGTTTGTGGAACAAGAGGCAGTCTTTCAGACAGAACAAAGGAAAACCGCATGGTTTCAAATCAGGAAAGGTAAGCTTCAAAGTTGTATCCTTTCGTCACACTTATTCAATCCATATGCTGAGCAGATAGTAAGGAGAGCTACACTAAGTGAAGAAGAATGTGCCAGGGCTGGAGGAGGCTGGAGGAGGCTTATTAGCAACCTGCGAGAGATGTGTATGCAGAGAGCACAACCTTGGTGCTGAAAGGGGGGACGACTTGAAGCCTTTGCTGATGAAGACCAAGGACTGCAGCCTTCAGCATGGAGTACAACTGCATGTAAAGAAGACCGAAATCCTCCCAGTGAGACCAATAGATACCATCATGATAAACAGAAAAAATTTAGTGGTGAAGGGTTTCATCTTTCTGGGATTCACAATCAATGCTCATGGAAGCAGCAGTCAGTAAATCAAATGACTTAATAAAATACTGTCATATCTGCTACACAGGACCTCTTTAAAATGTTGAAGGCCAAGAATGTCACGTTAAGGACTAAGGTATTCCTCACCCAAGGCATGGCCTCATATGCATGTGAAAGCTGGACATTGCCTAAGGAAGACTAAAGAATCAATGCCCAGCATATGGACTGAATACGTGTGAGAAAGGATACAACCCCGAAGCACACCTTTCCTTTGTTCTGTCTGAAAGACTACCTCTTGTTCCAGGAACAGACAGATGTTCATGGTAGCATTTTCTATCATTTAAAATGGATAGAATGGATAAATAAAAAGAATAAGGATAGGTACACATTGCAACATGGATGAGCACTGAAAACAGGATGCTAAGTGAAATAAGCCAGTCCTAGGACCACACACTGCATAATTCTATTTATAGAACATGTTCAGAGTAGACAAATCTATAGAGACAGAAATTAAGTTACTGGTTGCCAGGAGATAGAAGGGGATGGAGACTTTGCAAGGTGATAGCTAAGAAGTGAATGGGGAAAAAAAGAGAAGTGAATGGTTTCTTTCTCAAGCAAAGAAACTATTCTAAAACTGACAGTGGTGATCTTTGCACATCTCTGTGAATAGACTGAAACTCACTGAGTTAAGTACTTTAAATCAGTGAATTGTATGGTATGCAAAGCTATTGTTTTTTCTTTCAATGGAGATACTATTGACACACCACACAACTCAATGGTTCTAGCATCTTAAGAAGGATTGGGCATTCATCACCACAATCAACTATGGAACATTTTCTTCCTTCTTTCTTTAAAAAAGTAAAGAATGGGAACTTTAAATAAATGAAATGTTTGTAAGAAGTTGGGTACCAACCACAAAACGGCAGGAAAGAGATATTAATTCCAGGACGTACTGGGCAAGAAAACCAAAGCAGAATTCGGCCTGTGGAATGCTACTAGAGTAGATCTGAGGGCATCCTGGTGAAACACCTTAGCAATCCAGTGAGGACCGGAGGGCACAGCAGCTCAAAGAGGAAAACGTCTGACAACAGAGCTTATCAAAGACTCCAAGTGAAAGTTCATGAACTTTGTGGGATACAAAAAGACTGTTTCCCGCTGGACTCCCCCAAATGTATATGTTAGTCTTAGGACACTGCTTGCAACTAATGCTAAGTGATTGTCAAGTTATCGCCCTTAAGACTCCAGCCATCCAGAGCAAGCAGACTCCACTGTTTCTCCCACAATAGGTAGGGCTCACTCCCTGCTGTTATGGGCAGTGGATTGCTTCCTCTGAAAGCATAGGCTACATAAAGTCTCCAGCTCTAGGGCATTCAAGGTTAGGCCACCATCATGAATCTAGGATCCGCCCATCTTGTCACATGTGTACTCTTAATCCCTCCTCTTCCTGTAGCGTGTGAACCCCTAGGTTGTCCCCCGCCATTACTGTATTACCTATAGTACAACCCATTCCTGTGATGTATGTCTTTACCTGTAATTAGGGGGGTTGCACATCCCAAAAAGATATATAAGCCTTGGTTAACAATACCTCTCTCTCTTTCTTTCTCTCTCCTGCCCTGTACTACCAAGAGGAGCTGAGGTGAGCATGCTACCATGAAATGTGTCTGACTCCATTATTTCCATCTCTCTTCTATCTTTCATATTTTCTATGACTTTACTATAATCTTTACCTACTATCGCTGTACAATTGCGCCTACCAGACCCGTGATGATTTGTTAGGGGCTATTACCCTGACAGAATTTAAACATCATTCAGTTAGCCTACAGTTCCCAAACTTCATGAACTGGTTCTGTAAGAATCACTGGAGGAGAAAAGTCTAGTCAAACCCCTCTAGTGTAATCTCTGATTTTAATCATTTCAGGAGGATGGAGGGGAGCAGTAATCTTAGTTTTCAAACCTATCCCCATGAGTCAATGCCTACTCAGATCTAGTCAACCAGAAAGAAAAATACTATATTATGAGAATGACACTTAATTTGGGGGTGGGGTGGGAATTCATAAGGAATTTGAGGAACTGATTCTAATGAGGCCAAGACCTGCCTTCAGAAAGCACTAGGGAAAAGATAGTTGTTTCTGTTGTGGGCCATCAAGTCAATTCACACAACATAGAACAGAACTTCTCCATGACGGTTCCTAGGCTGAGCGTTTTCTAGGTTCAGAGGGCTGTGGAGCTGGTGATTGGTTCAACCCACAGACCTTCCCGTTAGCAGCCAAGGCTTAGCCAGTGCATCCCTGGTACTCCTTGGAGAAAGAGTTCTTACTCCAAGTGAGTGATATCAACATATATCCTTACAGAAATGTTTAGTGCTCAAAGCGCCCATGTAAAAAACAAAACAAATCCAGTGCTCTACTTTCAGAAAAGTTTAGCAAGAATCCTTACCTCTTTCTTTAAAATACACAATATATCAGCTTTCTTTAACTATCTGTAGTATTCATGTCTAAGAACTCCAGAAGGGCTAGTAGGGTGGGGAGATGAATTGAGGTGCTCGTCCTAGTCAAATAGATGGTACTGACGGACATTTCTCTTTCCAATTCCTTTCACCACACGTTAACAAGGAAATCTGCATAATACATTTATTAGGAATATTGAAAATTAGTTCTGTATGTAAATAAGGGGAAACATATGAAGATGAAAGACTGCTGTGGTGACTCATCATATAATTTTAGCATGCTTCCTTTTATTGACGATGGATAATGGATTTACATAGATATAATCACAGTCTCACTAGCCCCCTTTTTGAACAGCAGCATTCATTTTCAAGACAAATGATAGGGTACAGATATCATCTGAGGCACTGGTACACCTGTACACTTAAAGCTATCTGGCCTACTTATCTAAAGCTTCTTTGTTGAGTCTAAAGCTTGTTTGTTGAGTTAGCAATTGCAGTAACTAGGCAGGAGACTTTCAGGTGGGTCTTCTGGGACCTTGGAAGCCTTTTTTACAGATGACTCAACCATGTTAAAAATAAAATACTGGATAATATGAAGAGTGGTAATATTAAATAGTAAGCTGTTTCCTAAATAAAATCAAGTCCTTATTTAGTCCTTTAGTTTGAACTATGAAAAAGAGGCACTAATAAAACTGCTTGGAAGAAAATTATTCTAGAGCAAAATTCCTTAATTTAATACTACGTATATATATCAAAGAAAAAAGTATAGCTACTTACTTCAATTCCTGAAAAATGACAACCTTTTGTCCAAATAGAATGGAACATAACATAGATTCAGGGCTAAGGAGCAAACTGATATTCAAATGAAGCGATTTCCTTTATATTCCATCTGCCCCCCTCTGCTCCTCCTCCACTCTCACCCCTGCCCCTGGCCACCAGCTTAAAGTGAGCTGTATCTGTTTCGGATTTCCAAATTCCAAATCTGTCCCCAGTCCCTTATTTACAAAGTTAAATGCGAACTACAAAGTGGTCAAAAGTAAAGATGTCATGTACAAGAGGGAGAGCCTACACAGATGAAATATTGAACATTACTGAGGCAGTTATTGCCCTCATGAAAGGTATATCTTAATAGTTTATAATTAAGACTTGTAATCTACTAAATTTCTACCTCCTCCATCTTAATAAAACTACCATTGTTAGGGGAGCACTCACTGATCTAGTGTTCATCTACTACTAGACAGAATTTTTTTTTAATATTTTCTTGATACAAGGTTGTAGGGAAAGGACGGGGAGGGAAAGAGGAGCTGATATCAAGGAGTTCAAGAAGGAAGAGACTGTTTTGAAACTGATTGTGGTTGCAATTGTACAATACTGCTTGATGTGACTGAACTAAGGAATGATATCTGTATTAGCTCCCAATAAAATGGTTTGAGGGGAAAAAAAAGAATCAATATAAATGAGATTTATATATGCTTAGACTTAAATGTCCTAGGAAAACAAACTCAGAGGTTCACTAGATAAGCTCCAATTTATTTTGTGAATTTTTGGAAAGTAGCATTAAATTGTAAGGTGCATTGGGGGAGGGTAGAAAGTGCTTCATTCTTAACCTCTAAAACAAACAAAAAAATCTGATCATTTTCTGAATACTACTTCAATGTCTGATTATAAAAATTCTTTCATTTCTGTTTTAAAAAACAGTGGGTTCAAAAATATCAAAGCCTACTCCAGATGGATTTTTAATGTAACATATCTTTTTTTTATTAATAAATCTTTTTATTGGGGCTCATACAGCTCTTATCACAATCCATACATACATCAATTGAGCAAAGCACCCTTATATATTCGTTGCACTCACCATTCTCAAAATTTGCTTTCCACTTGAGTTCCTAGAATCAGCTTGGTTTCCTTTTTTCCTCTCCCCCTCCCTCCCCACTTCCCCCTTCCCCCTGCTCTCTTAATAGTTTATAAATAATTATTTTATCTTATCTTACACTGCCCAGCATCTCCCCTCACCCACCTTCCCATTGCCCATCTCCCAGAGAGGGGGTTACACATAGATCTCCAAGATCAGTTCTCCCTTTCTACACCACTTCCCTCCCGGTGTCGCCACTCCCACCACTGGTGTTGAGGAGTTTATCTGTCCTAGATTCCTTGTGTTTCCAGATCCCTACTGCACCGCTGTACATCCTCTGGTCTAACCAGGTCCGCAAGGTAGAATTCGGGTCATGATAATTGGGAGGGGAGGAAGCGTTCAAGAACTAGAGGAAGGTTTTGAGTTTCATTGTTGCTACACTGAACCCTGAGTGACTCATCTCCTCCCCACTACCCCTCTGCAAGGGATGTCCAGCTGTCTACAGATGGGCATGGGGTCCCCATCACACACTCCCCCCTCATTCACAGTGATGTGATTCTCCCCCCACCCCCCTTTGTTGTTTGAGACCTGGTCTCCTCTGCCCTTCACGATCACCCATGTTGGTGTGCTGCTTCCGTGTGGGCTTTGTTGCTTCTGGGCTAGATGTGTAACATATATCTTAAAAGAGGATTTATTTTACCTTTGCCAATGAACCAGCCAAACAAGGTATAGCCACTTCACAAATTCCAAATGTTATGAAAAACAAAAGCAAACCCCCCCCAAAAAAAAAAACTTGGGTACTTTCATTGCCTTTTAATGTAATACCAGAATAAAACAATCTATGTATAATTTTTTTTAATAAATAAACGGCTAACAGGAAATACTAAATTTCGAGGTAAGTAAGGTTTCCCTATCTAACTCATAAGCTCAGTGTTGAGATAAAGTGGGATAATGTTTGTTACAAGTGTCATAGTACAATGGTACACAGATTATATAAATGCTAATGATTATTTAAATTATGATAAAATATCTCTGTGGCCTAAAACTACCTCTGGTTCATTATTTTGTATTAAAAGGCATGTTAACACATTTTTATTATAAAACAACTGATTTGGGAATAGAAGCCTCCTAAAGGAGGCTTGGTAGTAACATTGGGCTGCTAATCACCAGGTCAAGAGTTCAAACCAACCAACAACTCCAAGGGAGAAAGAAGCAGCTTTCTATTCCCATAAAGGTTCACACATCATAAACCCAGAGGGACAATTCTATTCTGTCTTTTTGGTCACTATGAGTCAGAATTGACTCAATGGCAGTAAGTTGGTTTGGGTAACCATAGGCAGAGGAGCCCAGGTGGCACTCCTGAGTAAGCATTGGACTGCTAACTGAAAGGTCAGCGGTTCACACCTAACCAGACACTCCTTGGGAGAAAGATGAGGCTGTTGGTTCCTATAGAGATTTACAAAGCCTAAGAAAGTCTAGGTAGAGTCAATATGAATTGGAATCAACTCAGTGGCAATGGGTTTGGTTTGGTGGCTTTAACCATAGGCAGAGTTTTTGCTTCTCTCTTCCCTAGAATACATGTATAATTAAACCTAAAATGGTTAGAAACCAACCCCGGCTGTTTTGAAAAATTCAAAAAGAAAACAGGTATACATTCACAAGAGTGAAGCATGGGAAGTGCAAATAAACACAAAGCCAGTAAATTCGTAGCTGAATTTGCTGAATACGTGGAGGTTGAGGATTTCGTTCCCCAGCAAGTGTTCAAATGCAAGGAAACTGAATCTTGCGGGGAAAAGCCCCATAGGACCCTCATTTCTACAGAGGAAAGGGCATTGCTAGGCCACAAGCCTATGAAAGACAGGCTCGCTCGGTGGTTGTGTGGGAATGCTAGTGGGGATTTTAATGTGAAGCCCATGCTGTTGTGCAATTCAAAAAAGCCGTGGATTTTCAAAAAACAAAACATAATGAAAAAAAAAAGTTAAGTGTGATGTGGGGGGGGGGGAATAATAAAGTGTGCTTGACCAGGCAGTTTTTCATTGAGTGGGTACATGAGATGTTTGGGCCTAATGTTAAAAAAAAAAAAATGCTTGCAGGAGAAAAACTCGCCTGTAAAGCACTCCACTTAGTGGACCTGTGCCTGCTTATCCCCTATGTTTGGAGGGGGAGTTAGATGACAAATGCTCCTTTATCACTGTTAAGGTCTTGCCCCCAATACAACTCCTCTCATCCAACCCAAGGGCCAGCAAGTCATCACTAATTTCGAATAACAGAAATAACAGTACACAAAGCACTGTTCCAGCAGCACTTTGAAATAACCCAACACCCGTGTATGTATGTGTATATATGTGTATATGTATGTATATATATATCATATTAAATGAAGGGGGAAGTGCAGAGTGGAGACCCAAGGCCCAAGTGTCGACCAATGGAGATCCCCTCATAGAGGGGTTTAGGAGAGGAGATGGGTTAATTAGGGTGTGAGGTAGTATCGATGAAGAACACAGCTTTCCCCCGGATCCTGGATGCTTCCTCCCCCCAACTACCATGATCTGAATTCTACCTTGCAGGGCTGGATAGGACAGAGGCTGCACACTGGTGCATATGAGGGTTGGAGGTACAGGGAATCCAGGGTGGATGATACCTTCAGGACCAAGGGTGTGAGGGACGATGCTGGGAGAGTGGAGGGTGAGTGGGTTGGAAAGGGGGAACTGATTACAAGGATCCACATGTGACCTCTTCCCTGGGAGAGGGACAGCAGAGAAGGGGGGAAGGGAGACTCCGGATAGGGCAAGATATGACAAAACAACGATGTATAAATTACCAAGGGCATATGAGGGAGGGGGGAATGGGGAGGGAGGAGGGGAAAAAAAGAGGACCTGATGCAAGGGGCTTAAGTGGAGAGCAAATGCCTTGAGAATGATTGGGGCAGGGAATGTATGGATGTGCTTTATACAATTGATGTATGTATATGTATGGATTGTGGTAAGAGTTGTATGAGTCCCTAATAAAATGTAAAAGAAGAAAAGAGAAAAAAATGATTAGGGCAAAGACTGTACAGATGTGCTTTATACAATTGATGTATGTATATATATGAACTGTGAAAAGAATTGTATGAGCCCCAATAAATTGTTAAAATTAAAAAAAAAAAAAGAAAAAAAAAAGACCAAATGTTTACTTAGAAGAGAAAAAAAAAAAAAGAAATAACCCAACACCCAGTTGACCCTCAGGAGTTCTGGAAAAGTCATTTTCACAGCCTTCACTGAATTACCCATTTTTTGCAAAGCCTGGGGGGGGGAAGACTCTTACAAGTCTGTGAACTCTGCGTGGTAAAAGTGGCTGGAAGCTGTGACAGGGAGAGCCTAATGTGGAGATCCCGGGAGTTTCTCCTGGCTGGTCAATAGGTCTAGAGGAGAGGTTCTCAACCTTCCTGAGCCTCAACCCTTTAATACACTCCCTCATGTTGTGGTGACCCTTGACCATAAAATTATTTTGATTGGTACTTCATAACTCTAATTTTGCTACTGTTATGAATCATCATGTAAATATCTGATATGCAGGATGTATTTTCATTGTTACATATTGAGCACAATTAAAACAGTGATTAATCACAAAAAAACAGTTAATTATATATTGTGAAATATTTATTTTTAATTATGGACAAAGTGTATCTGAATGTAGTCTGACCTGCCTGATGACAGATAGAGGAGTGGTGTCTCAGTTCCTAAGAACATCAGAAATAAGTGTTTTCCGATGGTTTTAGGCAACTTCTGTAAAAGGGTCAGTTGAGCCCAAAAGGGGTCACAACCCACTGGTTGAGAACCGCTGGTCTCGAGGTTGGTGAAAAGGATGTGGAGGAGGTAAAGGCGCACAGTGTAGTGCTCACCACTGAAGAACTTCAGGATCTTCAGAAGGAGCAGCGGGTTAAGGCAGTTGAGGAAATATTCTTGGAGGAGGAAGAGGGAGAGAGAGGAGACCTCTCGTTCACTGTAAAAGAGATGAATGCTAAATGGGTGGAAATGACCACTTTTGGGACAGAACATCACCCAGAGAAGGCAATGGTAGACAGAACTGTGAACCTAGCAAGTGAAAATGCAGCCTCTCACTTGGGAACATTTTTAAAAGAAGGCAGAAACAGGTGTCAATTTTTTAGTGAGAAAAGGTGTAAAAAGGATTGGGGTTCTTTCGGAAAGTTGGCAAAAGAGTAACACATACCAGAGGGACTCAGCCCAGGAAAGTTACTAAGAGAGAAATTCAAAACTACTGGTTCACAGGGGGAGCATCATAAAGATAAGTAGGCACAGATCCACAAGGTTTTGAGGGGCTGGGGCTTTTGGCTTACAACTTTGGAGGCTGGCTAGAGTTTGACCTTAACCCTGTCACTGTCTCAGCTAGAGCTGGGAACATTTGGAGCCTGCCCCTGCTGCGGCTTAATCTCAACACAGCCACAGCTTGCTGCCACCTGCCTTGGGTCAGAGACTAAACCCTTGCAGCACCACTGGCTGGAATCAGGACTCAGCTACATTGTTACTTTTGTTTCCCTCTCTTCTCTCTATCCCACCCACAGTCTTGGAGGGCTGCGCAAAGGCTTTTTTATCAACACAACCACAGCTTGCTGGGCTGCCTCCTCCGGCAGGGACTAAACAGTTGCAGCTCCCCGGGCAGGGATAGGGGTTCAGCTACATTGTTACTTTTGTTTCCCTCTCTTCTCTCTAGCCCCCCAGTCTCAGATGGCTTACTTTTTAATATTTTCTTTTCTACTCTTTGTCACTTCCATGTAATTTCACACTCCATTGCCAACAACCAGACCACTCCCCTTATACTAGGGCAATTACATCTGGCCCACACCCAGTTAGGTGAGCTCCCTGTGCAGCAAAGCAGTCAGGGGAATTCCCGACTGTGTGGCTGGGGGAGTTCCTATTTGTCCTCTATTGTCCCACATGACTGAGAAAACTTCCTCCCGCCTATCTCAGTGGCTGGCACAGTGTAAGGCAGCTTGGTCAACACTCGAAAACCTTACAAGCTGCTCCAGGAACCTCTTCCCAACCTCCTCAGTGATCTACCAGGCCAGGGCAATTCCACCCACAATTCTCGGTGTTCTACACCAAAGCAGGCAACCTACCAGCCTTCTGGAGCACTCCCCTGAGAGGGAAGCCACAGATGAAGTGGTAGGCTAATTCCATAGTGAAAATAGCTGTGGTCAACTAGAAGAAGCATTACTACAAGTCTCCCAGAAAGAGCCAATGCTCTTTGACTCCCTGGAAAATGGCACCTGGTTCCTCTAAAACAACACAAAACAAACAGCCATCATCCCCAAGACCTCAAAAAAAAAAGAAGAAGAAGAAACAAAAGGCAATGGTAGAAGATGTCCTGAACATAACAACATGCATAGAAGAAGCAGACATTGAGCTGCCACAGAAAGAAAATTTCAGAATGCTGCTTGGAGTCATACAGGATGTGAAGGAAACAATACAGAAAAAAGATTAAAAGATGGAAGAGATAAAGTCCATATACCAAAGGGAAATACAAGAGCTTAGGGAGGAGAAAACAAAAACCAGTAACAGACACACAGACCTCAAGAATCGACTGAAGGAAGCAGAGAATCGCACCAGTGACTTGGAGGACAGCCGAGCAGACTTTAACAAACGTAAACAAAAATCTAATAAGATCATCAGGGAAGCTGAAGAAAACCTAAGAGCTATGTCTGATGCTATGAAGAGGAACATTAGAGTTATTGGATTACTAGAGGAAGACACAACAAAGAAGTCATCTACAACAATAGTAAGAGAATTACTGGAGGAAAACTTCCCCAGCTTAATGAATGAAAACCAGGCAACCATTCAGGAATGCCGAAAGAACTCCAGCTACACTGAATCCCCAGAAGCCACCAAGGCACATAAAAGTTAAACTATCCAATTTTGAGGAAAAGGAGAAAACCACAAGAGCAGCTAGAGAAAAACAAAAGATGGCATATAAATGTTCCCAAATAAGAATATGCTCACATCTATAAGCAGAAACAATGAAGAAGAGGAGAGAGTGGAGAAGCATATTCCAAACATTGAAGGAAAACAACGCAAACCCAAGAATACTCTACCCAGCTAAATTATCAATCAAGATAGATGGAGAAGTAAAAAAAAAAAGATGGAGAAGTAAGAGTTTTCCCAGACAAAAAATACTCAAAGAATATGTTAGCAGAAATCCAGCCCTACAAAAGATCCTTGCCAACCCAGTATGTTCACCAAGCATAAATAAGAGACTGTCACATAGAAGAGCTTCACCCAAAGGGCAACAAAGAGAAGACAGACCCAAAGATATCATTGGGTTAAGGATGGAAAGACGTCAAGAAGGATACACACATACACATGCACAACACAAAAGGTATAAGATGACATCACAGAGTCACCAGATGGAGATAATAACCCTGAATATCAATGGCCTAACCTCAGGCATTAAAAGACTGAGGCTATCAGACTGGCTTAGAAAACACAATCAATCTGCTGCCTACAGAAGACACATCTCAATGCTACAGACAAAATAAGGCTGAGAATCAAAGGCTGGAGAAAGGCATAACAACAAACAGCAATTCAAAAAAAAGCAAGGGTTGTGATCTTAATTTCAGGTAATATCAACCTCAAGGTACAAACAACTAAGCATTGTAAGCATATATTCCTCAAATGAGAGACCGCTGAATACATCAACCAAACACTCCAAAAGATGAAAAAGAAATAACAGCCTCAACAATCATAGTGGTTGACAACAATACACCACTCTCTGAGAAAAATAGATAACAGGGAATTAAACTCAACAGGGAGGATAGAGATCTAAATAAAATTAGACTATTTGACCTGATAGATATTTACAGAACTTTTCATCCAAATACAAATAAAATTCACATTCTTTTCAAGCCACATGGCACATATCCGAACATAGACCACATGCTGGGGCATAAGGTGAATTTACATAAATTTAACCACATTGATATCATACAGACCTCTCTCTCTGATCACTGTGCCATAAAGCTAGAAATCAACAAAAGGAAAAAGAAGAAAACAGAAGCAAACAATTGGAGGATGAATAACAATCTATTAAAAAAGTGCATACTGGCACAGATCAGAAATGAAATTAGAAAATTTATAGAAACCAACAAAAATGAGAACACGGTGTACCAAAACTTATGGGACAGCAAAGGCAGTTATGAAAGGAAGTTTCATAGCAAAACATGTACACCTGAAAAAGGAAGAGAGACTCATGATTGATATGTTGGTACAAAATTTACAACTACTAGAGCAGAGCCAGCAGGACAATCCTGCTAATAGCAAAGAAAAGAAATAATAAAACTCAGGGTTAAGGTTCAGGAGAAAGAAAACAAAAAAGCTATGGAAAAAAATGAATGCTGCTAAAAGTTGCTTCTTTGAAAGGATAAACAGAATCAACACACCACTGGCAAAACTAAACAAAGAAGGAGGGAACAAATTTCAATAGCAAGAATGAGGGATGAAAGAGGGGAAATTACAACAGACCCTAATGAAATCAAAAGGATAATTACACAGTACTACGAAGGATTGTACTCAAATGGATTAAAAAACTTGGAAGACATGGACAAATTCTTGGAAAAAACAATCTCTCCCTAGACTATCCACAAAAGTCAAGAATCTCAACAGAACCATAGCAATAGAAGAAATAGACAAGGGATTACCAACAAAAAATCCCCTGGACCAGATGGCTTCACAGGAGAATTTTTGCAAGCATTTAGGGAAGAACTACCACCAATCCTACACAAACTCTTCCAGAGCATAGAAAAAGACAGAAAACTCCCGAACTCCTTCTATGAAGCTGGTATAACTCTGATACCAAAACCGAATCGAGAACTACAGATCAATATCCCTAAGAACATCAATGTTAAAATCCATAACAAAATATTGGCCAATAGAATATAAAAGTACATAAAACAAATAATTCATTGTGACCAAGTGGATTCATACCAGGGATGCCAGGATGGTTCAACATATGAAAGACCATTAGTATCATTTGCCACATTGACATGCAAAACTATAACAACCACATGATAATATCGATAGATGCAGAAAAAGCATTCGACAACATCCAACACCAATTCCTGTTTAAGACGCTTGAGAAGATAGGTATGGGAGGAAAATTCCTCAAGACAATACAAGCTATATCTGAAAAACCAACAGCCAACGTGGTAGTCAATGGAGAAAAGACTAACACAATCCCACTGAAAAAGGGGACCAGCCAGGATGCCCTTTTTCCCCACTCCTATTTAATATCATGCTGGAGGTTTTATCTAACAGCATAAAGCAAAGAAGAGACATCAAAGGTATTCACCTGGGGAAGGAAGAGGTGAAATTATCATTATTTGCAGATGATATGATTTAATATATGGAAAATCCCAAAAGCTCCACAAGGGGAGTAGAGGAAGCAATAGAGGAGCTTGGCAGAGTGGCAGGATACAAGATAAACAAACAGAAGTCCATTGGACTGCTATACACATTGGATAAGACCACAGAAGAGGAGATCAAAAAGGTAGTACCCTTCACACAGCCAAGCACAAATTAAAATATCTAGGGACATACCTGACTAAAAGAATAAAAGATCTATATGAGGAAAACTACAGAACAGTATTACAAGAAACCAAGAGCAACCTCAACAAATGGAAAAATATCCCATGCTCGTGGATTGGAAGACTCAATACAGTAAAGATGTAAGTTCAACCCAAGGCATTATATAAGTTTAATACAATCCCAATACAATTACCCTCATCTTTTTTCAAACAAATGGAAAACCTGATTACCAACTTCATATAGAGAGGGAAGAAGCCCCGAGTTAGTAGAGAACTCGTCGAGAAGGACACAGTGGGAGGGCTTGCTTTACCTGATTTTAGTACATATTATACAGCCAGAGTTGTCAAAACCACATGGTATTGGTACAATGACAGATAATCAGAAAAATGGAAAATAACTGAAAACCCAGAAATAAAATCATGAGCATACAGACAGCTCATCTTTCATCAGGGCCCAAAAAAAGATCCAATGGGAAGCAGATACCCTCTTTAACAAGTGGTGCTGGATAAAATAGATATTTACCTGCAGAAAAAAGGAAGCAAGACTCTTATCTCACTCCATGCACAAGAATAAACTCAAGGTGGATTACAGACCTTGAAGTAAAACCCCAAACTATTAGGGCCATCAATGAGGGAATTGGGACCAACTTGAGAACTTTGGCACAGGGAATACATAGGCTATCAGAAATAGGGAAGGACACAAATACAGAGGAAGCACAAATTGACAAATGGGATATACTGAAGATAAAACACTTATATACATTGAAAGAATTCACCAAGAGAGTAATAAGAGAATCCACGGACTGGGAAAACATCTTTAGCAATGACACATCAAAGGCCTTTTTACTAAAATCTACAATGGTCTGCTTGATTCCAAAAAGAAAAAAACTAATTGCCAACAGAGGAGGTGGGCAAAGGACCTGAACAGAAGTTTCACAGGGACAGAAATCCAAATGGCCAATAAACATATGAGGAAATATTCCCAATCTTTAGGCATAAGAGAAATGCACATTAAAACAACAATGAGGTACCACCTAACACCTTCAAAGATAGCCAAATTCAAAAAAGCAGAAAGCAACAACTGGTGGAGGGGCTATGGGGAGACAGGAACTCTCATCCACTGCTGGTGGACCTGTAAGTATATACAGCCACTATGGAAATAAAAGTAGCGATATCTAAAACAGATGAATGGAAATCTAGTTACCATAAGACCCAGTAATCCGCCTATTGGGCATATACCCAGAAGAGGCAACAAACAAATAATGGCCAGACATCTGTGCTCCAATGTACATGTGGCATAATTCACAATTGCAAGAAGTTGGAAACAACCCAAATTTCCATCAATTGACAAATGGATTAAAAAACGATGGTACATACATATAATGGAGTACTACGCATTGGTAAAAAGCAGTGATGCAGCCGAGGGAGGGAATGGGGTGGGGAAGAAAAAAAAAAGCAGTGATGAACGTATGAAGCATATCACTGCATGGGAAGAACAAGAGGAAATGATGCTAAGCGAAATAAGTCAAGCACAAAAGGACAAGTGCAACATGAGTGCGCTGAGGTAAGGTTTAAAAAAAGTAAAGGGAGCATAGGGAAAAAGCTACTGTATACAAACATCCTGGGGTGAGGACCAGGTAATATGGCAGGGGCCAGACCAAATCCAGGGATACACATGGTAGCCAACTAAAAAAAAGTGGGGAAAAGGAAAAAAAATTAAAAAGAAATGTGTAGCAGGGGCACAGGGCACTAACCCACCCACGGTGAGGGTATTGTTTATATCTCCACAGGGAAAGAAGGACCAGACTTCAAGCCAGTGCTCCAAGATGTGAATGCAACATACCGGCATGGAGTAGCAAACCAGTGGAGGGTTCTGAGGGCAAGCCCCCATCCCAACTAAGTGGACACCTGCCCCTCTGCCCAGAAGAATTTATTTCAGAGGACAGCACTGAACCTGCAGCTCCGGGAGAGGAACATGTCTGATCAGAGCACAGGGTAGTAAATAAAGGGGGAGGAAGAGAGAAGGGAGCACATCCTGGCCCACCAAGCCTTGAGGACGACATTCCTGCTCAGAGCAGCCAATCCACAGAGAAGACCACATGGCCGGCCCCAATATGAGACACAACATCCCTCACTGACCCATAGCCCTACAGGGGACAACACTGGAGACACAGTGTGGGAATTCCGCCTGATGTGATTCACCAGACCAAGGCAAAGCACTAAGGGTGTGCAACAGAACAGCAAGGGAAGCAGAGCAACGAAGTCCCCAGGGAATAACAAAAATAGACTTTGGGGCCAAGGCTTGGTACCCCAACAGACTCAACCTGAAAACACTCCTAAAGGCAAACAAACAGACCTTGAACTAACTACAAGTTTTTCTTTCTTGTTGTGTTTTATTTTTGTCATAAGCTTCTTGTTTTGATTTCTTTTGTTGCTTGGTTTTGCTCTGTCTTGTTTTGTGCATATTATTATCTCCGCAGGTCTGTCTAAATAAGATAGGCTGGATGAACAATCTGGAGGAGAAAACAATGGGACCGACAGTTCTTGGGGGACACGAGAGAGGGGACGGTGGGGAGAAAGGTAGTGGTATTAACAAACCCAGGGACAAGGGAACAACAAGTAATCCAAATCAGTGGTGAGGAGGGTGTAGTAGGGCATGACCAAGGGTAATGTAACCGAGAGAAATTACTGAAACTCTAATGAAGGCTGAACATGATAGTGGGACAAGAGGAAAGTCAAAGGAAATAGAGGAAAGAGCTAGGAGGCAAAGGGCATTTATAGAGGTCTAAATAAAGGCATGTACATATGTAAATATATATGAGGATGGGGAACTAGAGCTATGCGCATATATGTATAGATTTAGTATTGAGGTAGCAGACAGACATTGGGCCTCCACTCAAGTACTCCTTCAATGCATGAACACTTTGTTCTAATAAACTGGCGTTCCATGATGCTCACCTTCCCAACACGATCGCTGAAGACAAAGCGGGTACATAAGCAAATGTGGTGAGGAAAGCTGATAGTGCCTGGCTATCAAAAGATATAGCATCTGGGGTCTTAAAGGTTTGAAGGTAAACAAGCAGCCACCTAGCTCAGAAGCAACAAAGCCTACATGGAAGACACACACCAGCCTGTGTGATCACAAGGTGCCAAAAGGATCGGTAATCAGGCATCAAAGGACAAAAAATCCTATCATTGTGTGCTCACTTCCCTGATCTGATTGCTGAAGAAAAATGAGTGCATAAGCAAATATGGTGAAAAAAGCTGATGGTGCCTGGCTATCAAAACATATAGCATCTGGGGTCTTAAAGGCTTGAAGGTAAACAAGCGGTCATCTAACTCAGGAGCAACAAAGCCCACATGGAAGAAGTACACCATCATGTGAGATCATGAGGTGTCGAAGGGGTCAGGTATCCGGCATCTTGGGAACAAAAAATCCTATCATTGTGAATGAGGGGGAGTGCGGAGTGAAGACCCAAAGCCCATTTGTAGGCAACTGAACATCCCCTTACAGAAGGGTCTCAGGGAGGAGATGAGCCAGTTAGGGGGCAGTATAGCCACAATGAAACATACAACTTTCCTCTAGTTCCTAAATGCTTCCTCTCCCTCCTCCCCTCACTATCATGATCCCAATTCAACCTTACAAATCTGGCTAGACCAGAGGATGTACACTGGTACAGATAGGAACTGAAAACAGGGAATCCAGGGCGGATGATCCCTTCAGGACCAGTGGTTAGAGTGGTGATACCAGGAGGGTGGAAGGAGGGTTGGGTGGAAGTGGGAACTGATTACAAGGATCTACATATAATCTCCTCCCTGGGGGATGGACAACAGAAATGTGGGTGAAGGGAGACGTTGGATAGTGCAAGATATGACAAAATAATAGTTTTTATATTATGGAGGGTTCATGAGGGAGTGGGGAGTAGGGAGAGAGGGGAAAATGAGGAGCTGATGCAAGGGGCTTAAGTAGAGAGCAAATGTTTTGAGAATGATGAGGGCAATGAATGTACAAATGTGCTTTACACAATTGAAGTATGTATGGATTGTAATAAGATTTGTATGATCCCCTAAGAAAATGATTGGGGAAAAAAAAGTTCCAGTAGAAAGAAAATGTTTTGGAAATGTTGATGGCAACATATGTGCAAGTGTGATTAATACTATTGAATGATGGATTGTTGTAAGATTTGTAAGAGCCCCCCCCAATAAAAAGATGAATTAAATTTAAAATTTTTATTTTAAAAGTTGAAAAAAGACCAAGAGAAAAGACCTCAGAAAGTGTACTACCAACAGTCATTATCAATAGAGACTCTCCTTCCAAAATAAAACAATTCTCCTTTTCTCCAATTTCTCTCCATCTCCCAGTGTGTCAGAAAACCTCTAGGTCAAGGTGAAGTACTTGTACCAAAAAAAGTTTTAAAATTTTTATTTACACTGCACTGTCTTGATATTTAATGTACTTACTGTATTGACCGTGGTTATATGTTTTAGGGGTATTTCCACAACCTAAGGCTATTAACGTGTTAAGTCCTGAAAAAAATTAATTTATCAGAGTAATTTTTGGACCTCAGAACCAATTATTTGGTTTTCTATTATTTCTTATGGGAAAAATAAATTCAGTTCTCAAACTTTTGGGTGCTCGAACACAAGTTTGGAACGAATTGACCTCAACTACTGAGGTATCACTATCGTGTTTGGCAAAATAAGGGGCAGCAAAAAAAAAGGAAGGTCCTCAGCAAGATGGATCCAAACAGTAGCTGTAACAATGGGCATAAGCATAGGAACAATCGCGAGGATGGCACGGGGCCAGACAGTTTCCGTATTTGTGCAGGTCACTATGGGTCAGAACAACCTCGATGGCATCTAACAACACCCTGCTTACGTATTTTAAACATATTAAGGTTTCCTTTAAATACTAATTCCTGAACCAATCACAATGATGGACACTTAACCAAACATACACACCCTCCAGGGATGAACAACAGAAACGGGGGGTAGGGGGGCGTGAGGGAGACAGCATCAGTGTAAGATATGAAAATAATAATAATTTATTAAGCGATCATGGGGGGAGGGAGGAAAAAGAAGAGCTGATGCCAAGGGGCTCAATAGAAAGTAAATGTTTTGAAAATAATGATGGCAACATATGTACAAATATGCTTGATACAAGTGATGTATGGGTTGTTATAAGAGACCCCAATAAAATGATCTTTGATAGATAGATAGATAGATAGATAGATAGATAGATAGATAGATACTAATTCCTAAGGTGAAAACACAGATTAGATGAGTGATTTGCAAATCTTTGCCTGCCCTGAGAGGGAATTGATAGTATTTATTGAAAACCCTTTAGCAAAGAGATCTGGAGTTGAATGTCGCTCCTGCAAGCCCACTTACAGTTTATGGCATCCCTGAACTTAAGAGGTTTATCTTAAATTATCTGCTACCAAAGTAGCTGATGTTACTGCTGATGCAATACCAGGTCAACAGAATTTTTTAGGATCTTTGCTGAGATTATTCTAAATAATAGTTCTTGTTATCTAGCACAACATGGAAGAGTCTGGCATTGCTAACACTTGCTCTTCGATAAACCCTTCAGCAGAATTAGAATGAGACATTAGACAGATCTGGAGATAACTACTTAGATTGATTCAATATGTCCTCTGCCTGCTCCCCTTATCTTGATATGTGCAGCCAGTTACCTAATGATATTGGTTCTTGGTTACATTTTAGACTGTGATATGTTTATCTACCTTAATTATTGTAACAATTATTTTAGGGCTAATCAAATATATTATAAAATAGTTATCTAATGCCTTTAACCAAGCTGCTCAATCCATTGTTATGCAGAGTTATGTACTTTTTACAAATGATAAGTTTATAAAAAATTGATTTCACATTTTGTTAACTGTCATCATGCTAAGCAGTTTCTCCAAATGTGACCTTGCCCCACACATATCCCAACCAAAAGTTCACAGCAATGGAATGTGTAAGCTATGGCATAGTAAAGAGGTCATTTAAATGGATGGTGCCTGTCAAAGACCCAGAACAAAAAATATATATCACTGTGAATGAGGGGGAGTACAGAGTGGAGACCCAAAGCCCATCTGTAGGCAACTGGACATCCCTTTACAGAAGGGGTATAGGGAGGAGACAAGCCAGTCAGGGTACAGTATAACACCGATGAAACATACAACTTTCCTGTAGCTCTTTAGTGCTTCCTCCTCCCCACTATCATGACCCCAATTCTACCTTACAAATCTGGCTATACCAGAGCATGTACATGGGCACAGACAAGAGCTAGAAACACAAGGAGTCCAGGACAGATAAACTCCTCAGGACCAATATTGAAAGTAGCCATACCAGGAGGGGAAGGGGAAGCTGGGGGGAGATATATATATATATATTTTTTTTTCCACCAGAGCATCCTTGTCATGTGTGGGCAGTCAGAATGTACCGGATGGATGAAGGGCAGTGGAGATGAGAACTAAGGAGCTCAGGTTGAAATAATTTCCTGCCTATGGTCATAGGGGTTTGGAGACCCTCCAACCGGGCAATAGGGAGTTGGAGATCAAGTGAAAGGTTTTAAAAATCTTCTGAGGATTTTAGAAATAGTATTTTCTAGAAGATTTTAACATTCTAGAATGGAAATTTTTATCCTATTTAGTCTTTTTTATCTTGCAGTGCCATTTCCCCTTTGTCTATTGTCAGCTGCCTCCATGTAAAGACAACAAAAATCCTCATAACTGAACCAATAAATCACATCATGATAAACTGGGGGGGGGTGTGTGCCTGTTTGCTACTAATGAACATTCCTCAAAGTAGAATGGAATAAGTAGTGTCTAGGGGTCTTGCAAAGCCAATGAATGGCCATTTAAAATCCCAACTAGGTAACTGCCTATGTGGAAGAAAGCATTCATAAAGAGAGATCAAAGAATCCCTGCAGACTCATGATCAAGGGAGGGAAATGTGAGGTCACTTAGGTGCTTGTCATGATTGAACATTTCTGATCTGAATTTGAATCAAGAATTGTATTTCATTCTTTTTAAAGTTTACTTTGTCTGCTTTTCTGACTTCCTAAGAATGGGACCTATTATTTGGAGCCTTGTGACCTTCGGGTAAAACTTTAAGCCAACCTCAACAAGCATTAGAGGGAGCAAAGAAACAGTTTGTGAGGAAATATTTACCACAGTAATCTTGGAAGAGCGCTTTTGCAGCGTGCCCCATGAAACAAGGATGTGGATATAGTTCAGAGCATCACTTGCTAGATGAGTTCCAGGGATGCTTTGTTAGAGGTGGATTAGACCATTTTACAACATTTTAACTTGCAATTGTCTTGTAACTATAATCCCTGCCCCATGATTGTGGTCATGTTTCTTTTAAACGCTCCCCTCTCCTGCAGAATGTCAAGCAAACACTTAGTTTCACATTGCAGATGCTGTGTCTCCCCATTTCGAGTTGTATCTATTCCTCCATCGACCTCTTTGCTTTGCTCCTAATAGACTATTGGAATTTTCTTTTATGACAGCCACATCTACTCCGTGCAAATGCTTAAAAGGACCATTTCATTCAGGTGTAGCCTAAACATACTGGCTTCATTTGAAAAGCCCATAAAGGAACCAAGTGAGACCACCAAATTAGGAGCATTCAACAGATTCCGTTCTTCATTTTAAATATCAGCAAGGCTGATGTCCATCTGATCTCCAACGCATCTTATGGAAATGCAATGTTTCTTAACTAAAGAACTAATAGGACAGTAATAATTATAACTACTGTTATTTACTGAGCATATAACGCAGTACAGACCCTGTGAGATATCCTTTAAATAGTCAGTCTCATGTAGCTTCACAATAACCAAGAAGTATTACTTGTCTAAGGCTGTAGTAAAACTGGCATGGGTGGGGGGTGTAAAGTGGGTGGCATCTGACCTCCTCTGACTTCACATAGAGAAGGAGAATCAGACTCAACATCAGCCCAAGGCTAACGCCTATGAGGTGACGGTCAGACACGCCTCTACCTTTCAATCTTCTTACAAATGATGTTAACAGCCATCCTTCCCACAACACATTCTACTTTTCTGCTGGGCTTGATAATCCACTGCAATGGCCACAAAGAACTCAGGGACCACACTCAAGATAATGGGGTGGAGATGTAGTTAATTACTTAATGACCCTTCTACTCATAATCTCCCTTTTGTGGTGTATTGCAAATTCTACCCTGTGGCTATTATCCCATTCTGGAGGGAGTCAAGATAACAAGTCAGAATCAAGGTGAAATAAATTTTTAGTCCCTGCCTTACTAACGGTTCTGACTCAAGTCAATAACCTTTATATCCTTGAGGATATGGTGTGCACAAGGCAAAAATCACACCTCTCCCAAAGCTATCTTGGTGATTTCCCCTTTGAGAGTGAATATGTCCAGAAGCAAGCAACGCCTGCTCTCACTTTCAGACCTTTCACTTATTGCTCTGGATTCTGTATCGGGCTTGCCTCTGGCTGACTTCCGGTTCTTGAGACTTGAGTTGTGGTTTCTCACCTGACCTGATTTTACCAGCTTCCATGGCCTTCTAGATAAGGAGATTCTCAAAATGGACATTTGAACACAGAATTTGGGACTTACCAGCTTCCACAACTATGTGAGCCATTTCCTGTAGGGAATTTCAGAGGCCTGGGATGTGAAGGAAGATACTCAGGGAAGGGATAATGGTTGCTATCAAGGATGGCAGAGTGATAATGGCATTTTAGAAAAGGTGGACATGTGGGGACACCTTTCATTTCTACCTCACTGGAACTAGTCTTGTATTAATTGTTCTGCAAGCAATTGTTTCCTGGGGGGGTGGGGGCGGTGGGGTTGTTAGGGAAGTTAACAGGTTACAATTCAGGATCAGAAAAGCTCAGGAGAAAGTTCAGCCAGTCCGAAACTATGCCTACAGGCACACACACGTCTCTTGGTCTCTTCCCTCTCAGTCCCAGGCTCGGCCTCTGCCTTTCTCAGGCTAGTGTTACAAAGCTTCTGAAGCACTGCTGATAAATGCCCCGACACTCCTCTCTCCTGAAACCACAGCCCAAGGGCACTTGGTTTAGCCCCGCCCCACTCAGCAAGCCTAGCTAGTCCAATTAAAGGCCTGAGGCACCCCACTCTGCAGGCAAGCCTCCCGCCAGAGACACTCACTTTACGTATTTTGAAGGCCAGAAAGTCTGGTCCTGCAACTGCTCCTCTGATGTCACAGCTCTGTTTTCCAGATTACGGTTCAGCCCAGGGAACTCGAGTCTAAGGACATGCTCTACTCCTAGCTCTTCTTTCTTAGAGGTAGTGAGAGTCACTATTGATTTTATACATAGTGGATGGCAAACTGAACCAGGCCTTACTAAATTACAGTTCCATACAACAGTAATTTGATGGGAGTTACAAAGACTATAGCTAGAAGAGCCACATCAAGTAATGTACCGCAGCACATTTGTAGACCTGGATACTTGAGATACATGAAGGTAAGCCCAGATCCATTATACAACAGTCTTGTTTTCTCGTTTTCTCTTCTGTGTTCCAATAGCTTTCACTCTAAGGAAGGTGCCAGAATCCAATTATGATTTTACTCTGCTTCTCTTTCCTCAATCTCAATTCAATCACTAGGCTAGAAACTACAACCAGATTCAATTGAGCAAATAATTCAAAAATCAGACTTGGGGTAACTGAAAAGCCAGGAAAAAGAATATCCATTTAAAAATTCAAATAATAATGTTAAAGACACAACAATATTTATTAAATGCTTTTATGTGACCAGCATTGTTTAGGAACTGAAGAAAAGATTGAATAGAAGATTAAAATATTCAGCAAATATGATGCCCCGGGCTTAGGTGGAGAGCAAATGTTTTGAGAATGATGAGGGCAATGAATGTACAAATGTGCTTTACACAACTGATGTATGTATGGATTGTGATAAGAGTTATATGAGCCCCTAATAAAACAATTTTTAAAATATTCAGCAAATAAAATACAATCGCTAATATTAAAATGTACATATAGCAGCAAGCAAATACGAATCAAATCAATTAATGTCATGAGAATAAATTATACCAAATTTTTTTTCCTGGGCCTCACATGTATATGTAGTTCTCTAGCAGTGAAACTGCCAATTTTGAGAGGCTCTATATCTTTGATTTTGTATACAATGCAAAATGTTTTCAAAAGTAGTTACACCAATTTATATTTCTATCAGCCATGAATGAATGTTCCTATTAATCTACCCTCATTTGATAGAGCCAATTTCAGTTTACAGATATAATAACATAGTGTATCAGGATTGCAATTTGCATTTCCTTGACTATTAACAAGACTGAACACTTTTTCATGTTTATTAGCTACTCGGAGATCTCATTTTCTGATGTGCCTATCCAAGACTGTGTCCATTATTCTATTAGTACATGTTATGCAATGTCTTGTCTAAAAACCCTTCTCTGGATCCTGGGATTGCGAATATAGTCTCTTATATTAACTTTGAAAATCCTACTGTTTTTCCTTTCATATTTACATTTTAATCTACCTAGAACTGATCTGGTGTAAGGTGTGAGGCAGGGCACCAATCAGTCTATTTAACAGAATTTACGTATATGAATTGTGGTGTTGGCAAAGAATATTTGAAATTACCATCAACTGCCCAAAGAACACACAAATCTCTCCTAGAAGAAGTATAGCCAGATTACTCTTTAGAAGCAAGGGTGTAATCAGTAGCGACTCGTCCCTGGGAAAGGATGTCATGCTTAGTAGAGGGTCAGTGAAAAAGAGAAAGATCCTCAGAGAGATGGATTGACACAGTGACTGTGACCACAGGCTCGAACCGCACAATAGTGTTGAGGCCTGCACCACCTCAGAAGTGCTTCCTTCTATTGTACAAAGGATTCATATGAACCGGACAGAATTGACTCCACCGCCACCTAACAGCAGCATTTAACAGAGACCCCTTTCCAGCTGGCGTGCCGTGCTTCTTCCTATATCATAAATCGAGTGTCTGAACATACTGGAGTACGGTGGGAAGCTGTCTCTGGAGGTGTGAGTTGTCCATTGATCTATTGTTAGTCTATTCCAGTGCCAGCATCACACTGTTTTAAATACTATAGTGCCATAATACTTCCTGGTCTCTAGAAGTACTAGATTTTGCCTTTTTCCAAGAGTGTCTTGAATTTCTATGACTTTTGCAAAAAATTTTTTTTAATCATCTCTTTAAAAGTTCCTAGGATTACATTAAATCTATACATCATTTTGCAGAAAATTAACCAAAAATATTATAATCCTGAATTTTCTAATCCTTGAGTCAATATCTTTCCATTTAGTTACATCTTATTAAAGTCACTAAATAAAGTTTACAAATGTGAAAATATATTTTAAGCCTAGAAAATTTTCCTAGTCTTGAAATATATCTGCCATAATTAGAACTAGTAAAAATCATGTATGGGGGAGTATTATACATATACATACATCAATTGTATAAAGCACATCTGTACATTCTTTGCCCTGTAATTTACTTTTAATAATTATTTTTTAATCATTTTATTAGGGGTTCATACAGTTAATAATTATTTTACATTGTGTAATGCCTTAACTTCAATAGGTCTAAGGTACTTGAGAAAAGTTGCATGTAACACAAACAAAAATTTGAAACCCTTATTGGTTGTAAGTCTTACAAATTATGACGCTCTTAAAATCCAGAATAACTTACAATTCATCTGCTTCAAGAGGAGGTGAATAAAGGAAAAGATGAATAGTAATCGATACAAGGAGATGGCAACCTCACTGATATTTTCATCATAGCCTCATATGAAGAATCCAGACCTCTGTTCCTAACACACGTCTCTCGTCACTCATATAACTCACTGAAAGTGTTTCTGTTTTTACTGCAAAGCAGTTCTCCTTTTCCATGTTTGTAAAATGGTGATGCTGCTCTGTCAGAGCTATAGCTAGGAGTGAGCAAACAGGCGCCTTGAAAGGGCATTTAGTCTGGATTGTGATGAGAGTTGTACGAGCCCCCAATAAAATGATTTAAAAACAAAACAAAAAGAACATCTAAATAGACAACTCAAACAGTAATTAAAGATACGATTCGTGGTTATTCTACTATCAGAAAGGCATTAGAATAAAGTTGCCTATAATTATAGTTTGTAGCAAAACTGCCAATAATCTCCAATAAATTGGCCTTAAAAATGATCAGAATAACAAACACAAAGCAGGAGGTGTAAGAGGTTTCAGAAATCACTTTTGAGATGTAGTCAATAAACATTCCTTATGGGATGCATCATCATTCTGGCCTCCATGATATAACCCCATTTTGGAGGGAGTTGTTTCAAGGCGCCCTGGGGGTGGAGTGGGTAAGGCTTGGGTGTGAGCGGTTTGAAGCCACTAGCTGCTCCAAGGGAGAAAGATGAGGCTATCAAGTGTAAAAGTTACAGGCTTAGAAACCCAAAGGGAGTTCAACCTTGTCCTAAAGAGTCACTATGAGTCAGAACTGACTGGAGGTTTTGTTCCTTTAAATTCTCTGTTACGAGATTAAGGTCAGGCTAAGTCTTGATCTTTGCTTGATAAAAGGGAGGGGCATTGGAAACAGAGGAAGGTCCTCAATGATTTGAACTGGCACAGTGGCTGAAATATGAACTGGGGCATGGGAAAAATTGTGAGAGGATGGGGCAGGACCAGGCAGTGTTTTGTGGTTATGGATAGGGTCTCTAGGGGTTGGAAGCAACTTCTAATAACAAGTCTCAAGTCTAGGAGATGGTGTAAACCAACGCATACCTTTTGTTTCCTTGGGGGCAGCTTTAAGACTACTTTACTAGAGGGTGTGACTACGAGTCATCCTTCCTTTACCTTGGGCTACAGTTAGCTAAAAGACAGAAACCATGCCTACATAAAGGCATTCCTCAGTGTATAATGACTCAGAAAGAAATGTCTGACCCATTGGAAGAGCATGTCTAAGCCGTCTGTCTCAAGTGGCCGGGAGGAGACCGCCAAGAACAGATGCATCAGACTGTGGCGCAGAGGCTCAGAGGTGTGGTGCGTAGACTGAGACTGATAGCGCAGCAGGCTGCTTCCTGGCCCACCGAGGCAAACGCCACGAGGGAGCTTGGCTGCTGGCTGAGGAGAAGTGCTGCTGTGCACCAATAACAGTGTCCTTCCTGTGTGCCAATCCTGACTCCTGGCCCTCTATCAACACCCCGAAGAGACCCCGGTGGTAGTGAGCATTAGCTGTGAGCTCTGTGTGGCCACAGAAGGAAAGAGTGCTGGGGAGGAATGGCTGATGTCAGCACAGGGGAAAAAAACGATGAGGGGTGAAAGCACGGTTGACCCCCACCTCATGGCAACAGAGAAACCAGAGCCAGATATGTGTGCTGACACTAACAGATTCAATTATTTATTCTTCAAAACACTTTTCAATCCAGTAAAGTGTAAGTTACTCTTTTGACCATGAGAAAACCAAACTCACTGCCATCAAGTCAAAGTTGACTCATAGCGACCCTACAGGATAGGGCAGAACTGCCCCCCTTGAATTTCCAAGATTGTAACTCTTTTTATTTTCTTTCTTGTGTGAGCTGGCTTTTTTTTTTATAACATTTTTATTGGTACCTAATCCACATATCATACAATTCAGTAGCTCAATCATTCATTCATATCGAGAAGAATTGTACAAGATTGTAACCCTTTGCAGGAGTAGAAAGCCCTGTTTTTTCCAGAGGAACAGCTGATTGTTTTTGAACTGCTGACCTTGCAATTAGCAGTGCAACTTGTAACCAATATGCTCTATTATATGCGAGGCTCTTCTCTTATATGAGAGGTCTAAAAAATGTGTCAAGATCCTGGGAATTTATCATCTGGTTAAGATCTAAGAAGCATTAATAACTACAATATACAGTAAGCAGTCAATAAATATTACATTATGAAGTAGTTTAAAAATCCTATAACATATTCCAAAGCAAAAAGAATCACTTTCAGTGCCCGGCTACCAAAAGATATAGCACCTGAAGTCGCTGAAAACAATGGGGGCACAAGCAAATGTGATTAAGAAAGATGATGGTGCCCGGCTACCAAAAGAACAGCACCTGAAGTCTTAAAGACCTGAAGATAAACAAGCAGCCATCTAGCTGAGAGACAACAAAACCCATATGGTAGAAGCACACCCGCCTGCCTGGCTATCAAATGATATAGCGTCTGGGGTCTTAAAGGCTTGAAGATAAGCAGGCGGTCATCTAGCTAAGAAACAACAAAGCCCACATGGAAGAAGCACACTAGCCTACCCCAACACAAACGCTGAAGACAAAGCAGGTGCATAAGCAAATGCGGTGAAGAAAGCTGATGGTACCCAGCTGTCAAAATATATAGAAACTGAGGTCCTATAGGCTTTAAGATAAACAAAGGGCCATTTAACTGAGAAACAACAAAGTCCACATGGAAGAAGCACACCAGCCTGTGAGATCCCAAGGCATCGAAAGGATCAGGTATCAAAGACCAAAAGAAAAAAAACAATAGCATTGTGAATGAGGGGGAGTGCAAAGTGGGGACCCAAGGGCTGCGGGGAGGAGATGAGCCAGTCAGGGTGCAGTGTAGCACAATTTTCCTCTAGTTCTTGAATGCTACCTCCCCACCACTATCATGATCTCAATTCTACCTTACATAACCAGCTGGATCGGAGGATGTACAATGGCACAGATAGGAACTGGAGATACAGGGAATCCAAGACAGATGAACCCCTCAGGGCCAGTAGTGAGAGTGGTGATATCAGGAGGGTGGAGGGAAGGTGAGGGAGAAAGGGGGAACCGATTACAAGGATCTACATATAACCTCCTTCCTGGGGGACAGACAGCAGAGAAGTGGGTAAGGGAGACGTCAGATGGTATAAGATATGACAAAACAATAATAATTTATAAATTATCAAAGGTTCACAGGGGAGGGGGAGAGGGGAGGGAGGGGAAAAAATGAGCTGATGCCCAGGGCTCAAGTAGAAAGCAGGTGTTTTGAGAATGATGAGGGCAATGAATGTACAAATGTGCTGGACACAATTGATGTATGTATGGATTGTGATAAGAGTTGTATGAGTCCCAATAAAATGATTAAAAAGAATCACTTTCAAATAAGACGGTCCATAAGGCTTTAATGAGGAATGTTTGTTTTCAGCTTACCCTAGTATATGCGTAGGCAAACCTCAGTGCATGAGTCAAAGCTAGTCTTTGTACAGCCAGTAAATTCAGAATATGTTTCACATTTTAAAATCGTTGGGAAAAGGGGGGAAAAAAGAATTTGTGGCACATGTGTATTATATTAATTGAGATTTCACTATCCAGAAATAAAGTCAGGCTTTCACACTACAAGGCCTAGATCAGACCTTGTGACAGAAACTATATGGCCCGCAAAGAAGAAAATATTTGCTATCTGGCCCTTTACCAAAAAAATTTTTCAAGTGCCAGCCACTATTCTAACAAGGTGGATGGGATTTCCCAGTGGGTAGAGAACTAGGACAGTAGAAGAGGGGTTTGGGAAGAACAGCATTCCATTTACAAAATGAAAAAATAAAAACACATAGGAACAAAATGAGAATACTGTGGGGCATATGAAGACCAGTTTAACTATGTAAAGGATACTGATAGGTGAGCAATTATTAAGCCATTTATGATTATGTACTATTACTCAGACCGTCATATACATTATGATTGGCAAACACCTTTCTACAAGTCTATTAGACTGCTACTGGTATTGTCCCCATTAAAACTAAAACCAAACCACACTGCATTACTATTGAGTTGATTCCACCTCTGAGACCCCATAAGACAGAGTGAATGGGCTCGTTGGTTCCCAGGCTATAAATCTTTACAGAAGCAGATAACCTCCCTCTCTCGAAACAGCTAGTGGGTTTGAACAGCTGAGCTTGAGGCGAGTAGCCCAGTACCAGAACCAGGGCTCCATATTAATACTAACGAGTAATTAAATGATATAGAAAATTAGGTTTACAAAAGTTACTTGCCTGAGATCAGAGCTAGCTTGTAGAGTAGAGCAATGCCAATAAACGTCACCTCATATCAAACCTCCACACAGAGCTGTAAAAGGAAATACATCTACAAAGGTAATACAGGACAAAAATACCAAAGATTTACAAATATAGAAGTAAATATAGATTGTATCTATATGTTATGGTTATATGTTTAAAAGGAAAGTTGTCCCAGAAACATTTCAAAGTACTCCACCTTTTTTTTAAGTGTTCCACCTTTGAAATAAAAATATTATGGCTTTTTCATGGAGAAAAAGCAAAACTGTGAACTTGATTTTCTTAGTTTCAAGACTTTCACGGAATTATTGCTTAAATCCTTGAAAAATGGCAAATGACAAAAAACAGTGGCCTACATTGGGGAAATTCCGCTGATGATACTTGGTTTGACTTCTTTTTTAACTGGCTTACGTATGCACCGGTGTCATTTTATTAATTAAGTTCAAGTGACTAATTGACTGTTTTAATTCATAACAATCAAGTCAAGTAGCTCGGTTGGTTTTCAGAGAAAGTGTATTATCCTTAAGAAGAATAACAGCACTTTTGTGAATGCTAGCCTCAGCACTAAAAAAAAATCAGAAACAGCTACATATTTCAAGTATCTATTAGTTGAAATTATATACATATGTATCAAATATGATTTGGTATATTAAAAATATATATACTATCTTGTTCATTGTGTCCCTCCAAAATATATACATCAACTTGGTTGGGCCATCATTCTCAGTGATTTTGCAGTTATGTGAGGATGTAATAATTCCTCACTGATGTGATCAGCCAATCAGTGGTAAATGGATTAGGGTGGGATTCAATCAGCCTTGATCCAAAAGTTCTTTTATCTTGGGAGAGGTACAAGGAGAAAATCGAGAAGAGACCGAGGGACCGCTCTACCAGGTTGAGTAACGAGCCAGAGCCAGGTATGGACTGTGTCATTTGGACCTCGAATACTGGCGCCGAGATCCTCCTAGATCCACAGGAAGACTAGTGACACAGACCTTCCTCCTGAACTGTGGGCCAACTAATCTCCTAGCCTAGCATCCTAAACTAGAACTTCTAGCCTTCTCAACTGTGAGAAAATAAACTTGTATTTCTATTGAGATGAACCCCAGACCTTGAGGTTAGCAGCCTAACCCACAGTGTTACCAAAAGGCCTAAAAGAAATTAACACTGATAGGCAAGGATCTGCCCCTGTAAGGAATGTTACAGGCAAATACCCCCCACCCCCTGCACAGAGCTCAATCTGTACAAAGCACCAACTCATGGATTGCATTTCATTGCTGAATTATACTGACATAAACTCCTTTTGTCAACAGTACCTTACAACCTATGCCATTGGATAATTCACGAATGTTATCAATGCAAACACCTTATCCCCCAGGGGATGATAGACAATGTTTTTCCTCTTTGTTGTTTTTGTTTTGTTGTTACATAAAATGATAACATGACTGCTAAAGTAAACCAGTGTCCTTCATCACCCACGGACAAGCAGATGGATTCTGGGCTCCCACTTAATTTTTGTCCCAATCCAAGAAGAGTAAATTCTTATAACAAGGCCCCGCTCAACAACTGCCTTCCCTGCCTGAAGTCAAGAGTGCTACAGCAAAGTGTGGTGAAGAAAGCAGGTGAGGCTTGGCTATCAATTGGCATAGTGTCTGGGGTCTTAAAGGCAAGTATTCAAACAAGCACCCATCTAAGTGAGCCATCAACTAAATTCACATTAAAGAAGCACACCAGCTTGTGTGATCCAAGATGACAATAACAGAATCCAAATATGAAGGAGAAAGTATCAGAGCTTAAATTGTGAACATCTATATGTAGAAGGCTATGGAGGGCAATAGGAGCTCAAAATCCATCTGCAGAGTATCTGGTCAGATTAAGCCTCTGGCAGATCTCCTCTAGCCACAGGTGAGGGACTTTGACTATCAGACAGAGATTATTGTAAACTAGATAATGGTGGATGAACTACAGTAAAAGATGATCCCTGGTCAGATGACTTCCTTCTGGACCCAACTGGAATTATCTCTAGGTTTAAGTAATTTTCGCTTATACCATGACATAAATTTCCTTTTTTAATTGCTGGTGGTCTTTTTGTTCTTATTTATTTTTTCTTTCTTTCATTTTTTTCTTTTAATCATTTTATTTGGGGGCTCATACAGCTCTTACTACAATCCATACATACATCAATTGTGTAAAGCACATTTGTACATTCCTTACCCTCATCATTCTGGAAACATTTGCTCTCCACCTAAGCCCCTGGCATCAGCTCCTCATTCCCCCCATTTTGCTGTTTGTTGTTAGGTTTCCCCGTGGATGAAGCACAGGAGTGGATGAAGAGAGAGAATAACTGATGCGATGGTGTAACAAGAAGAGATGGGGAGGGGAACTGGGGAGCAAATAACGAATGTGGGAGCACTAGATCTGATTGTGATGGTGTAGATACAACTCTTTAAACGCGACTTGACTATGGAAGTGTATGACATGTGATTTTTTTTTTTTTTAATGCAGTTGAGTTTCCCACATTTGGGGAAATCGCAGGGATCAGCACATCCGGAGTGCAATGGGTGAGCCTCGCCCTGGGAAAACCACCTTTGTGATCATGGCATCTCCCCTGCCAGGTTAAGTATTGAACATGTGAATTTTATAGCAATGAAACTTTTTAAAACAGAAAATGTTAACAACAATAATCTGTATTTTATGTTTGTAATGCTTAAATGATTATGCAGTTGTTTTTAATACAGTTTTGATTGCATGGTTTCAATCACGTTTTAAATTTTAACTGTGACTTATGATTGATAATGCATAACAACTTCCCTCCCTCTCCTCACTCCTCAGTGCCCTAAACTAGCTGTTTCAAAATTACAAAAAAAAAAAAAAAAACCTCCCAAGTGCTTTTCACAACCTGAAATTTAAAAAAAAAAAAATCTTTACAGGTATGGGCAATGAAAAGCCATGGAAGAATTTTGAAAAGGATACTGAAAGAAAAATGTTTTAGGACTAATAGTGAGGTGCCAGTATCATAAATAAATAAATCAGAGAGGCACCAGCCCAGAGTGTTACAGGCCTGTCTGGAACTAGGGCTACTACACTGAGAATAAAATAATAATAATAAACTGGAATGTACTGTAGCAGCAATCTGACCAAAGCAAGTAAATAGTTGCATGTCAGCAGGAGCCAGAAGTGCCAACCAAAGGAATTAGCCAACAAAATAAGTTGCCCTTTCTGTCTTGGCTATCTAATTCTGCTACAACAGTAAAATCACAAGTAGATGGATTTAACAAACAAATACATTGTCTCAGTTCAGAAGGCTAGAAGTCTAAATTCAGAGCTGGCAACTCAAGCAGGTCTTTGACTCTCTAGTTTCTGCTTCTGAGATCTCCATGCGTCTTAGCATCTAAACCATCTCTCTCTACACCAACTCCTTTAATCTCTTTATATTCCAAGAGATGGACTCAAATGACACTGACACTGACTCATTAACATAACAGAGACAAGTCCCAAATAGGATTCTAACAGTGTTTAGGATTTTAGCACCATCTTATCCCCAGGAGAATTCATGCTGGCACCATTTTGAAAAGACTTGGCTGTAGACTTTTCCTGTTTCTAACCTCACTGGCTTTATAGAGACCAACTTCTTGTTCACCATTTTTAAAGTATCTATAGTGGACAGCACTGGACTGCTAATGCAGTCAGTAGTTCAAGTCCACCTGCAGTTCCAAGGCAGAAAGATGAGGCTACCTGCTTCTGTTGAGATTATACCAAAAGTCCTGAACAGGGTCGCTTTGAGCCAGAGTCAGCTCAATGGCAGATGGGTTTGGTTTTTTGGTATGTGATAAATTTAAGTAGTAATAAATTCTACGCGGAAAAAGCACACAAACTGTTAGAATGTGTCTATGCTTTTTGCACACATGAAGAGAAGGTAAGGGGGGGCTGCATGTATTTTAGTAGGACAAAGTACATCAGGATTCAAATTTAAAACAAACATTGCAGTAACTGGATGTTTAATAGTTTTTACCAGATGAAAGTGTCACTATTGTGTATTTATCTATGCAGTTTAGTTTGTTACTCAGAAACCTATCTCCATTAAATGTTATGCTTCGAATAATCAAAATGAAATATTTTTAAAAATCATTTTATTAGGGGCTCATACAACTCTTATCAAAATCTATACATACAGCAGTTGTGTAAAGCACATTTGTACATTCATTGCCCTCATCATTCTCAAAACATCCGCTCTCCACCTAAGCCCCTGGCATCAGCTCCTCATTTTTGCCCTCCCTCCTAAAGTTATTTTAATTCAGATCCCCATGAGATAATGGGAGAAGCTACTGAAAGCTGCAAACAATCAGGCAATTCATGTACATAAAATAATTAGATACTAAGCAATATGATCTGATGCCAACTTTATAAAAAGGTCATATATTTCACACCAAAAAAATTTATATTTTAAAAAATTTATTATTACACATAAACCATAAACCAAAACCATTTTCATCGTTAACCCCTGACTGATGGGAAACCCATGCGTTATAGAGTATAGCTTTTTCCAAAGGGATTTCCTGGCTATAATCTTTAAGATAGCAGATTGCCAGGCCTTTCTTTTGTGGTGCTACTGAATGCATTTGAGCCACCAAACTTTTGGTTGTAGTCTAGTACACGTCATTGACATCATCCAGGAACCATACACCTGAAAACTTGAATCACACCAAAATATCAGCAGAAATTATTTCTGAATACTGAATACTATAGGCGATATTTTCACTAGACACTGCTTCTATATTTTCTACAATAATTATGTACTTAAAACCAGGGGGAGGGAGGAGGCAATAACTCTAGACAAGTGGAAATTGAGGCAGTACCAATCTATTTAGAATTATGCTATATTAATAGGCAATCCATATGCCACTACAATCTCTAAGGAAAAAGTACTTCAAAACCATTGAAACAGAAATCTTAATCTATAATACAAATTCTACTACATTCAGATATACAGTACACACATTTATATGTGGTGGGTGGAATATGCTACAATGATTTTTTTTTCAACTAAAAATGACTTCTTTGGAAAAACAAGTATCAGTTCAGCACCCTAATGAAACAACAGGGGATATTTAAAAGTGGTTCCAAAAAATGAATAACGTTCAAAAAAAAATGAATAACGTTTTAATTTCTGAACACATCAGACTGAATAAACACTTCTTTAAAATTGCTTTGCCCCCAACAAACCTAATTTCTATTGCCCCTCAAAAAAATCTTTTTCTCAGTTTTGAAGCAACAAATAAGTATAGGTGGATCAACACATAAGTCTTGATGCTTGGAGGTATGGGCAGGTAGGAAAAAAAATACTGCCTTCAAAAGGCTTGCAACAAAGGTGGGATGATAGCTGAGATGGGACAGGAAGAGGTCACAAGGTACCCACAAACAATTCTGTTGCTTTTAATGATTAAGTACCACTTTTAAAGGACAGAAGTCCCAGGGGGATGAGCCTGCCAAGATTTGAAGCTGAATTAGTTTTAGCACACATTTAATCCTCAGCGAGAGCAACAAAACCATCCCAAGTGTTTATACATTTGGACGACGAGTGTGCCTACACTACATAAATTTTTCTTGAAATTCCACTAACTGAATCCCAACTAATTGCAATCCACCACGCAGGGCTAAAGGCAAAGTTCGATTGCAACGTGCTAATGCGCCTAAACGGCAGTGACTATGCAGTTGCCCATAGAACACCTAACACCTGCAAAGAACCAAATGATGCTTAATCGAAGTTGGTGATCGGCTGCGATCAACACGCTCATCGCCACGTTGCTGCCTTCAGCTGGGCGCCGCAGCACGCATTGTGCCCAGGTTGGCAAGGGCGCGGCCTCCCAGGATCACTCCACCCCTGGCCCTCCGCTTCGCCCACTCCACGAAGAGTGTTTACCCAAACACACCACCTCCCGCCACCCTTTCTCGGAGTCTGCTCGGGTCCCCGGGGGGCCACTGGGTCACTTCAGAACGGGGAGGGGACTAGCAATGGGGCACGCGGGGGTGGAGCGGCACCGCGCGGACAAAGCGGGCGCCCACCTAACTGGCCTTGCCACCGGGCCAGTCTGCGGCCTGGGGCTGCCGGCGCGGGGTGGCTCTCGCAGGCCGGGCCGGAGGGACCGGAGCCCGCAGCCCGGCGAGCGCCCGCCCGCCCAACCGCCGCGGCACAGCGCGCCCGGCGCCCAACGGCGGTCCCGGCCCAACCACTGCGGGCAGGGGAGGAGAGGTGCGCGCGGCCGAGGGCGGTAGCGCGAGCCGCCCGGGGGTCGCCGAGGAGGCGGGCATGGGGAAGGCAGAGCAAGGAGGCGCCGAAGCCATTGCTGAAGCCCACGGCAGGAGGGGCGCCACTAGGGGCTGACGCCCCTTTCCCCTTGGAAGGCGCAGATGGTTTGACCCCCCACCCCGAGTGAGGTGCCTGGTCCCAGCTCCGGCTGGACTGTACCATCGGGCGGTGCCGCCGGGATTTCTCTCCCCCACCACCTCCATCAATTTCCCCCCCACCGGGTCCGCGGTCGGTTGGCCCCGGCCGGGCTCAGAAACGCGGAAAGAGCTGGCCGCCATTTTGGGTGGGACTAAGCAAAGGAGAAACACCCTCCCAGACGATCGGATACTCTGGGCCCTGGCTAATTCGGTTCCCGTAATCCTTTAGGTACTTACACGACATTGGGTGAGGGGAGCTAGAAGATCAGCGGGCCCCCGATCCTCTCTCCCTAGGGGTGATGGAAATCAAACCCCCCCCGCCACCGCCAGGTGGTTCTTCCCGCCGCAGAGTGGGCGCCGCAGAGAAGGTGGGGCTTTATTAGCATAATCTGCCTGGCAACGAGACCTAGACGTTATATGATTGGTTGAACTCTGTAAAGCCAATGCCATGCCTAAGAATGAGCAACGCTGGGGCGAACTACAGACCTAGATTTAAGAGTCGTGACGAAGATTCGGAGACGCTTATTCAGTCGGCCGAGAAGCCAAAAGGAGATCCACATAATAGCCCAATGATGGGAGGCCTCTTTATTTCGTGCTAAGCTGTTTATTCAAGACCCAATCAAAGCACGGGTCTCACCCGGCGCTTGCTTGCGTTTGTGCTGTAAGCCAATCAGAAAGCGTAGTTCTTCGACCGCAGGGTCAGGGCCCTCGGAAAGACAGAACGAACGAGGTGCAAGGTAAAGACGTCTTCGTGGGTCTCCGAGCCCGAGAGGATGCGCTACGGGTTGAGGGGCTGAGACACCTGTAAAGTGAGTCAGGTTCTTCGCCGCCAGACCTGGCGCAGCCCAGCACTTACGTGCGGGTGGCGAGGGCATGGCGGCCCGGGGTGAGCCCATCGACCTGCACTGCCGCGATGCGCCCTCCGCCCCAGCAGTGTTTGCAATCCCGTGGCCCCGCCTTGGGGAGGGACGCTAATGCCAAACACGTGCCACTCCCCAGCCCTGCAGTGAGGGAGGTTTCCCAGCCGCAGCCCTTGGGTGTTGTGGCCGAGACTTGCGGAGAGCTAGGCGTCCCTCCTGAGCTCCAGACACTGACTTCCATCCGAGTTCATGCATGTTGTACTGCAGGTCAGCCTTCAATTTTCCGCTGCTTCATTTACACACCAAAACCATGCCTTCCGGTTCTCCTGCCAAACCATAGAGTGCCCCACCTGCCCTATCCCCTTGGCCGTTCTGGTCATTCTGAAAATAAAGAAATCAATTTCCTTAAACATTTCAGAAATTGTATTCAAGAGTGGTTAACCTAGTGGTTTCCATATTCTGCTACTCCGTAAAGTTTTAGTCTTCAAGGGCCATCCAGTGCACACAAGAGCTCCTTTGCCCCAGGAGACATCCATTGCAGCTTCCCACCTGTGCAGTGGGGTGGGGTGCGGGGGGGGGGTGTGTACGGGGGAGGGGGGGTCTCACAGAAACGCCAGGCCCCTTGAGGCAATGTGCCCATCAAAGATAGCGACCTCCCTAGATTGTTTTAAAGATTCGGTGAGATTTGGATGTAAAGTAGTAGGATGTCTGGAATTGAAAGGAAAAGCATCCATGATGATAGAACCCACAGCTTACTATTGGCCAACTAATCACATAAAAGAGAATACAACTGTGCAAAGACTTGAGAACAGAAAACACCCACACCACACTCCGTCTAGTCAAGGTCGACTCACATAGACCTGTGAAATTGACCGTAAGATCTAAAGAATAACATTGTATTCAAAGGGAAATTAAATGTTTTGAGGGCTTGTTTGTTTCAAGCAGGTGAACTCGGTAAACTTTCTTTCATTGAATAAATATGTGCTATGCGTTCCACCTAGGAAGATTATAGGCAAGGGGAAAAAAACAATGCATCTTTTCATGAGTCATCTACTCTAGCACACTGAAGAACAGTCAGATATAGACTGCTGAAACACTGGACAGAGTGTACAATGGTAAAAGAAGTTTGGGTAAATAGGGGCCAGATCTTAATAAAGGACTTTGAAGCCTGTAGCATAGAGTTTGTGTGTTATGTTTTGTACAATTTAAGCCATCAAGGTCATGGATTGACACAGTAGCTGCAACAGTGAATTCAAATATAGCAACTATTTTGACAATGGAACAAGACTAAAAATTGCTTTTTTATGTTGTACATAGTGACATACAGGCACACATTTTGTAATGAACCCTGGTGGCCTGTTGGGTAAACATTGGATCGCTTTCTATACGTTGGTAGTTCAAACTCACCAGTTGCTTCTTGGGAGAAATTTGGGACTATCTGCTCCGTAAAGATTTACAGCCTCAGAAACCCATGTATGAATCAAAAGCAACTCAATGGCAGTAGGTTTGGAGATAGATCTATGAAAGTTATCATTATGATAACTAGATCTTCAAGGAATCACATTAGGAGTGGGAGGTGAGAGACAAGCTAGTTCTGAGTCTGTTGTGAGATGCCCTAAGCAGGAATAATGATTTTCACTGAAATAGCAATAGTGGAAATACGGAAAAGTGTATAGCTAGCATGTATATTTATGTGGCAAAGCCACAAGACTTGCCATGAGTAGGATGTAGGACAGGAGGAGGTCGCTGGCAATTCTAGAGAATAATAAGGAATAACTAAAATTTTCTGGAGCCTTAGTGGTGTAGTGGTAATGAGTTGGGCCGCATGCCACACAGTCAGCAGTTTGAAACCACTAGCAGTCCTGTGGCCCACTTGCAGCTCCATGGAGAAAGACTGGATTTACTCCCGTAAAAAGAGTCTTGGAAACACATCAACTCGGTGACATTGAGAGATTGAGTAAGAACTAATGCTTTATAGGAGCCCTGGAGGAATCCTGGTTTTGAGCGGGGTGCTAACCGCAAAGCCAGCAGTTTAAAGACACCAGCTTGGGAGAAAGACAAAGCTTTCCTGTGTGGTCATGAGGTGCAGAAAGGATCAGTTATCAGGCACCAAAGAACAAAAAATCATATTGTTGGGTACACACGTCCATGACACGATCGCTGAAGACAAATGGGTGCATAAGCAAATGTGGCGAAGAAAGCTGATGGTGCCCGGCTATGAAAAGGTGTCTGGGGTCTTATAGGCTTGAAGGTAAACAAGCAGCCATCTAGCTCAGAAGCAACAAAGCCCACATGGAAGAAGCACACCAGCCTGTGTGATCATGAGGTGTCAAAGGAATCAGGTATCAGGCATCATCAGAACAAAAAAATCTTTCCATAGTGAATGAGGGGAGGAGTGCAGGATGGAGACCGAAAGCCAATTTTTCAGCCACTGGAGATCCCCTTGCACAGGGGTCTAGGGGAAGAGATAAGCCAGTCAAGGTGCAATGTAGCAACAATGTTACAACTATCCTCTAGTTCCTTCCTCCTCCACCCCCCACTATCATGATCTGAATTCTACCTTGCAAGTCTGGCTAGACCAGAGGATATACACTAGTACAGATAGGAACTGGAAATACAGGGAATCCAGGGTGGATGATCCCATCAGGACCAGGGGTGTGAGTGGCGATACTGGGAGGGTAAAGGGAGAGTGGGTTGGAAAGAGGGAACCGATTACAAGGATCTACATGTGACCTCTTCCCTGGGAGACGGACAACAGAAAAGGGGGTGAAGGGAGACGTCGGATAGGGCAAGATATGACAAAATAATAATTTATAAATTATCAAGGGCTCATAAGGGAAGTTGAAGCGGGGAGGGAGGGTAAAATGAGCTGATGCCAGGAACTTAAGTGGAGAACAAATGTTTTGAGAATAATGAGGGCAATTAATGTACAGGTGTGCTTTACACAATTGATGTATGTATGGATTGTGATAAGAGTTGTATGAGCCCCTAATAAAACGATTAAAAAAACAAGACTTTCTACTCCCAAGTAAAGTTCGTCTCAGAAACCCACAGGGTGCCTTCTACCTTGTCTAACGGGGCCTCCATGAGTAGAGATCAACTCAGTGGCAGTGAGTTAATAATTTATAAAGTGAATGACAAATTAAATGTTGGCATCTTAGCTGACACTAGAGAGAGTGGAAAAGAAATGATTAGGGAAGACTGGTAGAGGACTGATTAGAATTCTTTTTTTTAAGTCATTTTATTAGGGGCTCATACAACTAACTCATCACAATCCACACATACATCAATTGTGTAAAGGACACTTGCACATTCATTGCCCTCATCATTCTCAAAACATTTGCTCTCCACTTAAGCTCCTGGCATCAGATGCTCATTTTTCCCCTCCCTCCCAGCTCCCCCCTCCCTCATGAACCCTTGATAATTTGTAAATTATTATTTTGTCATCTCTTACACTGTCCGACGTCTCCCTTCTCCCACTTTTCTGTTGTCTGTGCCCCAGGGAGGAGGTCACATGTAGCTCCTTGTAATTGATCCCCCTTTCCAACCCACCCTCCCTCTATGCTCCCAGTATTGCCACTCACACCACTGGTCCTGAGGGGATCATCCGCCCTGGATTCCCTGGATTTCCAGTTACTATCTGTACCAGTGTACATCCTCTGGTCTAGCCAGACTTTCAAGGGAGAATTGGGATAATGATAGTTGGGGGGGGAGGCGGGGGCGGGGGCGGGAATCATTTAGGAACTAGAGGAAAGTTGTATTTTTAATCGTTGCTATATCGTACCCTGACTGGCTTGTCTCCTCCCCAAGACCCCTCTGCCAGGGGATGTCCAGTGGCCTACAAATGGGCTTTGGGTCTCCACTCCGCACTCCCCCACCCTCATTCACTATGATAGGATTTTTTGTTCTAATGATGCCTGATAACTGATCCCTTCAACACCTCATGATCACACAGGCTGGTGTGCTTCTTCCATGTGGGCTTTGTTGCTTCTGAGCTAGGTGGCTACCTGTTTACCTTCAAGCCTTTAAGACCCCAGATGCTATATCTTTTGATAGCCAGGCACCATCAGCTTTCTTCACCATATTTGCTTATGCACCCACTTTGTCTTCAGCAGTTGTGTCGGGAAGGTGAGCATCATAGAATGCCAGTTTAATAATAGAAAGTATTCTTGCATTGAGGGAGTACTTGAGTGGAGGTCCAATGTCCTTCTGCTACCTTAATACTAAGCCTATAAATATATGCACGTAGATCTATTTCCCCATCCTTATATAAATATATTTGCATATATACATGTCTTTATACATGTATATATACACCTCTATAAATGCCCTTTGCCTCCTAGCTCTTTTCATCTATTTCCTTTTATTTTCCTCTTGTCCCACTATCATGCTCGGCCTTCATTTGGGTTTCAGTAATTCCTCTCAGTTATATTGCCCTTGATCATGCCCTACCAAGCATCCTATGCCCTCCTCACCACTGATTTGGATCACTTGTTGATCCCTTGTCCCTGGATTTGTTAACACCACTACTTTTCCCCCTACCTCCCCCTCTCCCATGTCTCCCCAGAACTGTTGGTCCTGTTGTTTTCTCCTCCAGATTGTTCATCCAGCCTATCTTATTTAGACAGACCTGCAGAGATGATAACATGCACAAAAACAAGACAGAACAAAACCAAGCAACAATATACAACAATAGCAACAAATCAATGACAAAAAAAAAAAAAGAAAGAAAAGCTTGTAGTTAGTTCAAGGATTGTTTGTTGGCCTTTAGGAGTGTTTTCCAGTCCAGTCTGTTGGGGCACCATGCCCTGGCTCCAAAGTCCACCTTCAGCATTCCCTGGGGACCTCACCGCTCCATTCCCTTGCTGTTCTGTTGCACCCCTTAGTATTTTGCCTCAGTGTGGCAGGATCAAATCTGGCACAATTCCCACACTGTGTCTCCAGTGTTGTCCCCTGTAGGGCTATGGGTCAGTAAGGGGCATCTTGTCTCATAGTGGAGCCAGCCATGTGGTCCTCTCTGTGGATTGGCTGCTCTAATCGGGAACATCGTCTTCAAGGTCTCCTCCTCCCCCTTCATCTGCTCCCTTGTGCTCCTATCAAATATGTCCCTCTCCTGAAGCTGTAGATTCAATGCTGTCCTTTGAAATCAATTCCTCTGGCCGGGGGTTGGGGGGGGGGGGCGGGGGGGGGAGGTCATAGAAGTTGGGATTGAGACCGGCCCCTCAGTGTATATTTCTTATTAAGATGTTGTATTTTTCTCTAGTTTTTAAAATTGGCCTTTAATTTTATGTATCATTACTAAGTATTGTTTCCCAGTCTGTGAATTCCTTACCACTTTTGACGAAATCTTCTGATGTGCACAAATGTCATATTTTTAGAAGGTTCCAGTCTTTTATTTTGTTTCTATAGTGAGGATATTTTCATTGTGCTCAGCAATATGTAAATGCCTTGAATTAGGGCAAAGAAAATCCTTTCATTTGTGTAGATCTCTTTTAGTCCTTTTGTATTCGTGTTTTGAAAATTTCCCTTTATGTCTTTCGTGTCCCTGATTAGATTAACTCTTAGATATTTTATTGCTTGTGGGGTTATTATAAATGGTATTGTTTTATTGATTTTCTTTTCAAAGCATTCCTTTTTAGGGTAAAGAAACCCAACTGATTTTTGTATCTTGATCCTATACCTTCCCATGTTGCTAAATTTTTTTATTAGATCCAGTAGTTTTCTTGAGGAAGCTTTGGAGTTTTCTATATATATGGGATCATATAATTTGTGAATAGTTTTACTTTTTCCTTTCTAATTTGGGTGACCTTTATTTATCCTTCTTGTCTTATTGTTCTAGCTAAGACCACCCCACCCACCCACCCCGCAGTGCAATATAGAATAAGAGTGATGGTAATGGGCATTCTTATCTTGTTCTGATTCTCAGGAGTAAGGTTCTCAGTCTTTCTGCAATTCGAGTACTGTTGGCAGTTGGTTTTATATCTCAAAGTCAAACCAAACTCACTGTCACTGAGTATGCCTTAATTCTGTTGAGAAAGTTCCCTTCTATTACTATTTTGTTCAGGTTTTTAATCAGGAAAGCATATTAGATTTTAGCAAATGCTTTTTTCGCCCGTTCAATTGATATGATCATGTGGCTCTTTTATTTTATTTATGTGCCGAGGTCTCTTCATTGCGTTTCTATTGTTGAACTGCCTTTGCAGTGTGGCTCCCACTCATTCATGACTTTTTGATACATTGTTAAATTCTGTTGTTTAGAAGAGCTGATCCCAAGGGCTCAATAGAAAGTAAATGTCTAGAAAAGAATGATGGCAACATATGTACAAATATGCCTGATACAATTGATATATGGATTGTAACAAGAGTTGTAAGAGTCTCCAATAAAATGATCTAAAAAATTCTATCGGTGTGTGTGACAACTTTGTCTGGTTTAAGTATCAGGTATAAGTATTATTAACAATTCTGTCTGTTGGTCTTTGTGATTTACAGTCCCACAAACCCTGTATTAGAGTGCTCTGAGTCAGAATTGACTAGGTTTTAGTGGGCTGGCTGCTCTTCTCTAGAGAAATGCTTTACCAAAAGCCAGAAAACACAGTTGGTTCTCTTTCCTCTGATTCTTCCTTGTGGGTGCCAAAGTGATTCGCCTAGCAACTCCTCCCCTCTTTCTGCTTTCACTGTGGAAGAAATATCAGAGTAGCTGGATTGCTAACTGTTTCTTGCCGAAAGCTGCTTTCTAACCCAAAGCAGAACGCTATATGAAGTAACATTTTTAAATGAATGGTGGCCTTCTGCCAACCTTTCCTCCCCTCCCCACTATGACTGGGCTTCACCTTTCGGAGAGCCACGATGTGGCTAATGAGAAAAGGCCAGGAGAATGACTGGAGAAAAAGACAATTGCAGGTTTTGAACGAATGGTTCAGTCGTGTGGAAAGGTGTATAAGGAGGGGGAAAAACAAACAAAAAGAAACAGTAGCAAAGCACTGAACTAAAGGGAATGACTGGCTTTCAAAGACAGAGCTCCCAGAAAACATTCAAGAAAATGTTTGCCAAGGAGTTTCACCAAAGAAACATTGACAGCGTCTTTTTGTGTTTACTTTAATCTGGTTTTTTTTTCTAATTAAAAAACCCAATGAAGTGCAAAGGGTTTCTGTTTTAAGTAAATCCATTCATTTTGAATAGTGCCTTATGGCTTGCAAGGAGTGCTGGCGGCAGAGTGGCTTATGACGGGCTGCTAACCCCAAGGCAAGCAGTTGGAAACACCAGCCACTCCCCGGGAGCGCGACAAGACTTTGGACTCCCACAAAAATTGAGTCTCCAGAAATCACAAGAGCGGCTCTACTTTCTCCTGTCTGGTCATTGTGTGTCTGGGTGGACCTGAAGCCAGTGAGTTTGGTTTGTTTGCTGATGACTGACAGTCTATCATGTGGACAGTCCCATGTGAGATTACAACACTGGCTGACCAAATGGTAAACTAGGGTAACTCTTACTTTAAATGCGAGAAAGGAAATTTTCAAAAGCAACAACCTATTCCAAATATAGCAAAGATTAAGATCCACAGGAACATTGTTCTAAAGATTTATGGATAATCCATGAATAATCCTCAGAAAGAGCTACTGCTGATGCATATCATCTGGAAAAATTGTATGGATTTTTCTAGCACATATGTCAAGAAAGCCTACGAGAAGACAAACCCGTGTGGATGCATAGTTTGGTTGACTGAGAGGTAACTGTGTCACTGGTGAGAGAAATGGCCCTCCTTTGTCTGTAAGGAGCACATTTCTCTTATGATTCAAAGTAAATTTAGTGAGAAATAAGGGAGGAATTGCTTGTTTGGATTTTAAGATGCTGAAGTCTCTTGCTTCTGAGCAAACATTACAAGATACAAGTCCTGCATAGATTTAAATTTAAGCAATACCTGTTTTCCCCTCCCTGAGAGTACTTTATGTTTGCTCTACTCCTATAATCATGGAATGTAAATATTCTCATTACTTCTCTTCCTGATAATATTCAAATGACCAAGAGAGCTTGAGAACAGAGCAAAGTTCTTTCCACTTAAGTTTGTCGTCACATTCCAAGATAGCATGTGATTTTTCTTAATTTTGGTAAACATAAAATAAAACTATATTCTGTAAACTTTTTATTTTTTCACCATAAAAAATTTTAATTACCAAATACCTAACAATGGAAGCAATGCTAGAGGCAAGGTTGCTAGAGAAAAATCTTTCTAGTTTAGTTTTGTTGTTTGTTAGAAATCGCATACCTATGCAGACATGTCCTGATCACTCAGGATACCCAAGTGAAATATATTTTAAATTGATTAGAGAACCTTACCTTTTAACCTGGAGCCTATGAATCCCTCAAAAACTCATTTGTTGTTGGTGTTGCTTTTAATCATTTTATTGGGGGTTCATCCAACTCTTATCACAATGCATACATACATCAATTATGTAAAGCACATTTGTACATTCATTGCCCTCATCATTCTCAAAATATTTGCTCTCCACATAAGCCCTTGGCATCAGCTCCTCATTTTCCCCTCCTTCCCTGCTCCCCGCTTCCTAATGAACCCTTGATAATTTTTAAATTATTATTTTGTCATATCTTACACTGTCTGACACCTCCCTTCACCCACTTTTCTGTTGTCCATTCCCTAGGGAGGAGATTATATATAGATCCCTGTAATCAGTGCCCCCTTTTCACCCCCACCCTCCCCGGTATTGCTACTCTCACCACTGGTCCTGAAGGGATCATCTGCCCTGGATTCTCCGTATTTCCAGTTCCTGTCTGTACCAGTGTACATCCTCTGGTCTAGCCAGATTTGCAAGGTAGAATTGGGATCACGATGGTGGAGTGGAAGGATTAAAGAACTAGAGGAAAGTTGTGTTTCATCATTGCTACGCTGCACCCTCTCCGCAAGCCTTCTGTAAGGGGATGTCTATTTGCCTACAGATGGGTTTTGGGTCCTCATTCTGCACTCTCTCTCATTCACAATGATATGTTTTTGTTTTTTTGTTCTCTGATGCCTGATAACATCCCTTTGGCACCTTGTGATCACACAGGCTGATATGCTTCTTCCATGTGGGCTTTGTTGCTTCTGAGCTAGATGACCGCTTGTTTATCTTCAAACCTTTAAGAGCCCAGATGCTATATCTTTTTCCAGGCACCATCAGCTTTTTTCACCACATTTGCTTATGCATACATTTGTCTATCTTCAGTGATCCTATCAGGGAGGTGAGCACACACTGATATGATTTTGTGTTCTTTGATGTCTGATAACTGATCCCTTCAGCACCTCATGATCACAGAGGCTGGTGTGCTTCTTCCATGTGGGCTTTGTTGCTTCTAATGGCCACTTGTTTGTTTTCAAGTCTTTAAGACCCTAGACACTATATCTTTTGATAGCCAGGCTCCATCAGCTTTCTTCACCACAATTGCTTATGCACCCATTTGTCTTGAGCGATCATTTCGGGAAGGTGAGCATCATGGAACACCAGTTTAATAGAACAAAGTATTCTTGCATTGAGGGAGTACTTGAGTGGGGAGCCAATGTCCATCTGCAACCTTAATACTAAACCTATAAATATATGCACATAGATCTATTTCCCTATCCTCATATATAAATAAATTTACATATGCACATTCCTGTATTTAGATATCTATAAATGCCCTTTACCTCCTAGCTCTTTCCTCTATTTCCTTTAACTTTCCTCTTGTCCCAATATCATGCTCAGCTTTCATTTGGGTTTAAGTAATTCCTCTTGGTTACATTACCCTTGGTCTCAAAAACTCATTTGTAAATCATTTTGTTCCGTTCATGTGTACACTTATTCTGAAGGTTTCTTTTGTTTTTGTCTGAAGGTTTCATTATGAGTCTTCAGCATATCTTCCAAAGAACCCAAGGCCCCCATGAACACTAAGAGTCACTGTGTTATAATAATTACTTAAAACCAAACAACTTTTGTTGACTCACATTGAATTTCTTAAATGAGTGCATAAATGTTTCCAGAATTTTAATAAGCATAAGGATCATTTGTGGATCTCATTTAAAATGCAGATTATGATTCAAAACAGTCTCGGATGGAGTCAGATTCTGTACATTTCTCACACTCCTAAGGGATGCTATTGCTGCTGGTTCACGGACCACACTTTGAGTAATAACAAGCATCTGAAATTCTACTCCCACATACAGAAAAATTAAATAAAAGCTATGCCTCACATACATAAAAATAAGTTCAAAAATAGATTAAGGTCCTCAATGTGCAATCTAAAATCACAAAATTCTTAAAGGGAAATACAGGGGAAAGGCTATCAGGTATATCTTTAAAAATAGATTCATTAATATAAGACACCAAATGGCAAAAGACCAATAGAACCTCATAAAAATGGAAAACTTGGGGGAGCGGGGAGGGAGGGGGAAGGAAAAAAAAGAACCCAAGTGGAAGGCAAATTTTTGAGAATGACGAGGGCAACGAATGTATAAGGGTGCTTTATTCAATTGATGTATGTATGGATTGTGGTAAGAGTTGTATGAGCCCCAATAAAAAGGTTTATTACATTTTTTAAAAATGGAAAACTTTTGGCCAGGATGTGGAGAAATTGGTTATTCATTGCTGGTAGGAAGGCAAAATGGAATAGGGACTGTGGAAAACAGGGTGGTGGTTCCTGAAGGAGCTGGAAAGAGAACTACTACATGGCCCAACAATGCCACTGCTGTGTCGACCCCAAAGACATGAAAGCAGAGCTTCAAAAGAAACTTGTAACTCAAATGTGGAAACAACTTATAGGCTCATCAACAGATGAATAAGTGACACGTGGTACATACTGTGGCTCCTACAAATGGACTTTGGGTTTCTACTGTCACCCATAGCCTCTGCAAACCAAGTGTTCACAATTTAAGCTCTGATTCCATTTCTGCCTTCGGGTTTAGATTTTATTATGTATAATCCTTGGATCACATAGGCTGGTGTGCTCCTTCCATGTGGACTTAGTTGACACTTCACTTAGAGGGCTGCTTATTTGAAGACAAGTCTTTAAGAGCCCGAATTCTATTCCTTCTGAGAGCCATTCACCATTTGCTTCACTCCACTTTGCGTACAGCACCCATGTCTTCAGTGACCTCTTCATGAGGGCAAACATCAAACAGGGCCATGTCATAAGAACTAATTGTTCTTAGATTGGGCCTAGAATTAATTGTGAGCCCAAAATCCATTCAGATATTTATGGTGTTTTTATATGGAACAGAATTTCGAATTTTCATTCCATTGAGACTTTCGGGAGCCATTGAGAATGAACCTGTTGCACTGAGATAATAGTTAAACCTTATACCAAACATATTCTCTGAAGTCTTATTAAAGCCAAATGATACTTTAGTTGAACGATTGAAAAAACATTTGTCTTGTCTTTTAAAAACTACATATATGAGAGCAAATGGGCAATATCAACTCAGAAGATTAGCTAGGAAACTTAGAAAGCAGTGAGTTTATGTTATTAGGGGATGATCAACTCTGAGAGGAGGGTGGAAATGGTTACACATCTCTAAGAATGTAATCAGTGTCACAGAATTGTACATGTACTGATAAATTGTGTGCAGTTAGCTGTATATATGCTTAATAAAATTCATAAACTACACATGCACACCCATGTACAATCATCCAGCGAGAGCTCTACATAGAATTCCAAAAATTTCACCCATCAAAAAGATTTTAATACTAGATATGTCACTATGTTTTAAAGTTTGGCAAATATTGGACTGTAAGCACTGTGAACACATGTTTACTTGTGCTATATGTGGGATAAACAATATATTCATGAGACGTAAAATTATACCTTTTCTCACCACCGAGAGAAAGGTAGCTGACTGGTTTTTGTAGATATCGTTCAGCATAGAGGCTCTCTGAAGTCCCAAAATTTGTGCTTTGAAATTTGTAAGAACCATAGGTTTGAATATATTGACGGAATTTACTAAGATGGTATCTGTCTGCCAAGTGTCGACTCAGATCTAAATAAAACTCTCACAGCCCTCAAGTCAATGCTGACTCCAGCAACCCCCTGTGGGTTTCTGAGACTGTAACTGTTCACTGAGTGGCGTGGCAAGCCCATCCTTCACTCGTGGAGCTGCTAGTGGTTTTGAACTACCAACCATGTAAATTGCAGCCCAACTTGTAACCACTGAGGCCCATTTTAAGATGTCAACACACTTTCTTCTGTAGACTTTTATTTGTTGAATTTAAAGATTTTCCAAGCTTTTGTTTCAGCTTAAGATTTATGAAAGCAGTTAAATATAAAAATGTCTTATTATTTTAGTTTTAGGCATAGAATAATTGATTCCTTATTAATTAGTTTTTCTTGCATTCATACTCCTGGATTTGAACATGCTGTTCCACTACTCCAGTCACCAGAACAATGACAATATTTTTCCAAGACATTACAAAAGTTAAAGTTTGTATATCACTTTAACTATAGGCAAATATTTTTAAAATCATTTTATTGGGGACTCATAAAACTCTTATCACAATGCATACACCCATCCATTGTGTCAAGCACATTTGTACATTTGTTGCCTTCATCATTATCAAAACATTTACTTTCTACTTGAGCCCTTGGTATCAGCTCCTCATTTTTCCTCCTCCCTCCATGCTCCCTCCTCCCTCACGAACCCTTGATAATTTATAAATTATTTTTATTTTGTCATGTCTTTCACTGTCCAATATCTCCCTTCACCCATTTTTCTGTTGTCCATCCCCCAGGGAAGAGGTCATATGTAGATCCTTGAATTTGGTTCCCCGTTTCTACCCCACCCTGCCCACATCCTCCCAGGATTGCCACTCCAAGCACTGGCCCTTAAGGGTTCATCTGTCCTTGATTCCTGGTGTTTCCAGTTTCTATCTGTACCAATGCACATCCTTTGGTCTAGCAGATTTGTAAGACAGAATTGGAATCGTGATAGTGGGGGGAGGAGAGGAAGCATTTAGGAACTAGAGGAAAGTTGTATGTTTTATCATTGCTACACTGCACCCTAACTGGCTCATCTCCCCGCAACCCTTCTGTAAGGGGATGTCCAGTTGCCTACAGATGGACCTTGGGTCCCCAATCTGCATTACCCCTCATTCAAAATTATATCATTTTTGTTCTTTGATGCCTGATACCTTATCCCTTCAACACCTCGTGACCACACAGGCTGGTGTGCTTCTTCCATGTGGGCTTTTTTGCTTCTGAGCTAGATGGCCGCTTATTTACCTTCAAGCCTTTAAGACCCCAGATGCTATATCTTTTGATAGCTGGGCACCATCCGCTTTCTTCACCACATTTTCTTATGCGCCCATTTGTCTTCAGTGATCATATCAGGGAGGTGAACACACAATATGGTTTTTTGTTCTTTGATGCCTGATAAACTGATCCCTTCGGCACCTCGTGATCATGCAGGCTGGTGTGCTTCTCCCATGTGGGCTTGTTTTTGCTTCTGAGCTAGATGGCCACTTGTTTACCTTCAAGCCTTTATGATCCTAGACACTATATCTTTTGATAGCTGGCCACCATCAGCTTTCTTGACCACTTTTGCTTATGCACCCATTTGTCTTCAGCAATTGTTTCAGGAAGGTGAGCAGATAATGATGTGATTTTTTTGTTCTTTGATGACAGACAAATACTTTTGTCCTACAGTTCAAGTAATATAAAAATCAGTGCCTACTTTTCTATGTGACTACAAATCGAAGTTATCAAGATAGATTTTTAAATAAGGATAGAACATGCTTATGAAAATAACACATATGTACAGTTGGCAAAGATATGCATATGATTTCTGTATAACTACAAGACTAACTGAAAACTTACTGGGTTGAATATACCCAGTGGTGCAGTGCCTCAGAAGACAGGCCTGGCAATCTCATTCTAAAAGTTCCCTTCATCTTGAACACTCTATGCAGCAGTTCTGCACTATATACAATAGATTGGATAGCGAGCAATGGGATTGGTGAAGGAGGGATGAAAAGTGTGTTAGTCTGCATTGACTAGAGAAAGAAAATCATAGACACTCATTGTGTATAAGAAAGAGCTTTATATAAAAGAGCAATTGTATATTGAGAACATACCCCAGCCCAGTCCAGCGCAAGTCCATAAGTCTGATATTAACCCATATGTACAATACCAGTCTATAAATTCCTCTTCAGACTCACACACACATGCAATGACACTGAATGCAGGAAGATCACAGGCCGGTGGGTGGAAAGTCTTGTGGATCCAGTGGTGGTGGAAGCATCTCAGCACTGGCACGGGTCTCTACGTGGCTCCACCAGCTCCAGGGCTCTGGCTCCATCAGCTTAGCTCCATGTGGCTTGTCAACAGAATGTCTCACAGAAAATAAGCAACGAGTGTATCTGGACTCCAATGAACTATTTTTTAAATCATTTTATTGGGGCTCATACAACTCTTATCACAATCCACACATACATCAATTGTGTAAAGCACACTTATACATTCGTTGCCCTCATCATTCTCAAAATTCATTTTCCACTTGGGTTCCTGAAATCAGTTCCTCATTTTCCTTTTTCCCCTCCCCCCAAATGAACTATTTATCTCCTTTGGGTTCCAAATGAGGTCATCAAGCTGTGACCTGATTGATAGGCTAGACTCCACCCCTTCACAAGTTGACAGATTATACAACTGCCACAAGGAGAGAGCAGAGTAATAGTTAAAGGGCATGGAATTTTTCTTTGAGGTAATCAAAATATTATTAAATTGGTTATATTGTGGAGTCCTATTCTTGATATATATCAGAAACCATCTTTTAAATATATTTCAAATCTAATGATTTCTGTTTTGTTTGTTCTGTTCAAGAGATCTAGCGTGTCTGCCTGTCCTTACCTTTTCATCTTTACTTTCGCGTAAATGTTGTACACATAGTCTCCTAACTAATGGTATAGTTTAAGGAAGCGAAGCAAGCACTCGCAGTTGATATTGTATACCTAAAACAATTTTGAATTGTGCATTTTAGGTAAGTATGGTATAGAAATTATATATCAACAAAACTTTAAAAATAAATAAACCAATGCCCATTTGCGTCTTTGAAATTACATTTCACTGAATAGCCTAATATAGAAAAAAATATGACTCTAATTATTTCTTTTGTGAATTTCTTCTACTTTGAGTGGTGGCCACTTAAGTAGTTTTAGAATATGAATTTGATCCTTTAATAAATTCAAGATTGAGGTTGACTGAGTCAGTGTTCCACTCTGAGAAAACAGATAATCATTTATTTAACACTCTTTCACCTCATCTGTGAAGAAAGTCTTAGGAGTGAGTAAGCTTCTCCACTGAAGTCTTATGCAATTAATATAGCTCATGACAGATAAAAGTAACTATCAGTCAATGTCGTTGCCATTGTTAGGTTCTTACACATAGTAACCCTATATGCAACAGAACAAAACACTGCCCATCCTCACAATTATGTTTGAGCCTATTGTTGCAACCACTGTGTCAATCTATCTGGTCTGGGGTATTCCAGTTGTTGAATGCCCTTCTACTTTATCAAGCATTATGTCCTTTCTCAGGGACTGGTTTCTGCTGTCCAATAAGGTTGCTATGAGTCAGAATTAACTTGATGACAGTGAGTTTTTGACACATTTGGCCTCATCTGATAACATGTCCAAAGTACATGAGATAAGGTTTTTCCTTCCTTGCTTCTAAAAAGCAGTGTGACTGTACTTCCTGGCAACTCCCTGTCAATGAATACGAGGTATGTTATGAACACTTGCTTTATGTTCAAGTTTGAGACTGAAGAAAGCTGATGGTGCCTGGCTATCAAAAGATATAACATCTGGGGTCTTAAAGGCTTGAAGGTAAACAAGCGGCCATCTAGCTCAGAAGCAACAAAGCCCACATGGAAGAAGCACACCAACCTGTGCAATCACGAGGTGCCGAAGGGATCAAGTATCAGGGACCATCAGAACAAAAAAATCTTACCATAATGAATGAGGGGGCGGGGGGAGTGCAGAGTAGACACCCAAAGCCCATTTGTCGGCCACTGGAGATCCCCTTACAGAAAGGTCTCTGGGAGGAGGGGAGTCAGTCAGGGTGCAATATAGCAATGATGAAACATACAACTTTCCTCTAGTTCTTAAATGCTTCCTCCTCCCCCACTATCATGATCCCAATACTATCTTTCATATCTGGCTAGACCAGAGGATGTACACTGGTACAGATAGGAACTGGAAAGCACAGGGAATCCAGGGTGGATGATTCCTTCAGGACCAGTGGTGTGAGTGGCAATACTGGGAGGGTAGAGGGAGGATGAGTTGGAAAGGGGGAACCCATTACAAGGATGTACATGTGACCTCCTCCCTGGGGGATGGACAACAGAAAAGTGGGTGAAAGGAGATGTCGGACAGGGCAAGATACGACAAAATAATAATTTATAAATTATCAAGGGTTGATGAGGAAGGGGAGCGTGGGGAGGGAGGGGAATAATGAGGAGCTGATGCCAGGGGTTTAGGTGGAGAACAAATATTTTGAGAATGATGAGGGCAAAGAATGTACAGATGTGCTTTACACAATTGATGTATGTATGGATTATGATAATAGTTTTGTGAGCCCCTAATAAAATGATTTAAAAAACATAAGCTAGCATTTTCAGAGCCATGATATAAATCGTCTTTTACAATCAACTAAAGACATCAAATAGATTTTGACTACTGGCAACCCTGTGTGTTAAGTGCAACATTGCACATTGAAGAGTTTTCAAGGATTAATTTTTTTGGAAGCAGATTGTCAGACCTTTCTTCCCACATGCCTCTCAGAGCACTTGAACCTCTAACCTTTCCGTGTGCAGCTGAGGGCCTTAAATGTTTATACCACCCAGGAACACTAATCACCTCAGGAATATGGACTTCATCCCACAACAGATAGCTATATATTTTTAATGTTGTTTTATTTGGCCATCCTATAAATCAGTAAGATTCTATAAGATGTCTATAGAAATACATGATACTACTTTTGCCACATTCGCAACATAATGAATCTAGTTAAATGTCAGTGTTTCTCCCTGAATTAAAAAAGAAATAAGGTATTTTAGGGGTAACTCCAGCGGCAGGGTGGAAAATGGACTGGCTGGAGGAGCTTTGGATAGAGGGAGGCCCACTGGGAACCAGATTCCAGTGTCCAGCTGAGTTATGATAAAGATCTCTGTGACAATATGCTAAGCACTACAGGCATGACCCCTGCTGTCAAAGACACGTGAATGAAAATGCCCAACCTCAGGCTTCTTTACCCTGACACAATGCCCCGGCCCCCCCAGACAGTGGCATTAAGTACAAAGGAGATGTTAATGTAAAGATTATTTTTAAAACAAAGCTAAGGAAAACCTCATTGCTGTCTAATCAATTCTGACTCATAGCCATCCTACAGGACAGGATGGGACTGTTTTGTGGGGTTTCCAAAGCTGTTCATCTTTCCGGAAGCTACCTGCTACATCTTTGTCCTGTGAGCGACTGACGGGTTTGAACTTTTCTATTAGCAGCCAAGTACTTTAACCACTGCACCACCAGGAATCCTCATTGTAAAGATTAGAGAAAGCAACCATTCCTGCTTTATCTTATCCCTTTTTTTATGACCATTTTATTTTGGGGTCTCTTACAGCTCTTATAACAATCAATACATCAACTGTATCCAGCAAATTAGTATATTTGTAAATATGTTGCCATCATTATTTTCTAAACATTTACTTTCTATTTGAGCCCTTGGTAGCTAATCCATTTTTCTAGGCAGTCTTAAATGTCTTTATCCACCATGCTATTTGTGTTTGAACCAACCACACAAAACATGGCAAACGAACAGTACAAGTTAGTAGTTGCCTGGACTTGTTAGCAGGTGGGATTCCAGTTAACTACTTGCTGACTCAGAAACTAGAGGAAAACAACCACCTCCTTCCTTGTTCTCCAGCCAGCCATGCCAAAGTCCACAAAGATGAGAACCATTGTATTTTACCCAGCTTGCTCATGGGCTGTGTCATTCCTTAATCTGAATGAGGCTTCACCAAAGCTTAAAGAAAAACATGACTCACATAAGTCATTTCCGGGGTTTGGTACCAGGACCAGGCAGTAAAAAACCCACACATCCTTCCCTGGCCGTAGGCCACATTGCTCACCTGATCGCTTGTGTCTCTGTCTTGAACAACACCAAACTCACAGCCATCAAGCCATTCCTACTCAGAGTGACCCTGTAAGGCAGGCTGGACCTTCCTGTGTGCGTTTCTGAGTCTGTCAATCTTTACAAGAGTAGGACTTCCTCTTTCTCCTGCAGAGCAGCTGATGGTTTTGAAGTGCTGACCTTCCAGTGAGCAGCCCATGACTAATAATTCACTGAGCCACCAGGACTCCTGTCTATACCTTCTAACCCACATCCATCAAGTTGACTCAGCTACCCTATTTGGACTGAGTAGGAGTCCAAGTGTGGGAGTAGAAAGTCCATCTTCCTCCCACAGAGCAGCTGGTCGTTTCGAACCGCTGACCTTGCAGTTAGCAGCCCCATGCATAACCACTATGTTACCAGGGCTCTTGCCTATGCCTTAGAGAGAACCAAGAGAGAATCTGCAGCTACCTCCTCAACCCTAGTGAAGAAAACAAATACCTACCACAGAACCTGGACCCATGCAGAAAAGGTGTGGTGTTTGTAGTCAACTAAGGTTCGGTACAAGCTTTGCCAACGTGTGGAACTTCTCGCAATTCAGTTAACTTTCCAACCACCTCAGGTTTCTCACCTTTACAACAGTAGTTACAGTGTGAGCACACATATGTATTCAAAATAATATATGGGAAACACTTGATATCCTTCCGCATTCCTAGCAGGTATGTAAAAGGACTCGCGATTCTGGAAAACAGAGTAGCCATTTCTAAGTTAAGCATAAATTTACCGTACAGCCCAGCAAGTCTGTCTACTCTTGGGCATTTCTCTGGGAGAAATGAGAACATGTTTGTATACAAACTTGTGAGTGTTCATAGCAGTGTTATTCATGTTGGAACCGTCAACACATTATACTGAGTGAAAGCCTCCAGACAAAAGAGATCGTGTATTGCTTGAGTCCATCTGTAGGAGAAAAGGCAAATCGAGAAGACACGTCTACAGAGATGACTGAAATGGGGTAGGTTTGCCTGGTGTTGGGGAGGCAGAAAGAGGGACTGCAAATGGACAGGAGGGGTCTTTTGGGAGTGTGGCAATGTTCTAAAATTGAATGTATATGTTGGTTGCACAACTCTGAATTTGTTCAAAGTCAATGAATTTTACATTGAAATTTCATGACATGTAAGCTACACACCCCATAGAGCTGTTGAAACAAACAAACTACGGAGCATGTGGAACCCTCTCCTTCAGTGTCACGGAGACAAAGCCCACTCCTAGTGACCCTAGAGGTCACAGTCAAACTGCCTCTGTGGGTTCCTGAGACGGTAACTCTTTATGACTGTAGCTCTTTATGGGCGTGAAAACCCTCATCTTTCCCCCCGCAAGAGCAGCTGGTGATTTTGAACTGCTGACTTTGAGTTTGACAGCCCACCCCATAACCTACTGTGCCAGCAGGGCTCCCCATGTATTAGAGTAGCTAGAATTTAATGAGCACATACTGGTAAAGCCAGACTCTACTTTAGGCACGTTATATATCTTAACTCATACATATTTTCATTTTTATATAAAGGCATTCTTCCACAAACTTCAGTCATTCAAATACCATTTTTACTATTTCCCCCCCACATCATCTGTGTTATCATTGATCTTATGTTTCTCTTAAACCAACTAATTTTTTAAATATTTGTCAATTCACTAAAAGTCACACACTATATTTTATAGTAAAAGAGGAGCCAGTATCACTATACATGAAATATACTGTAAAAATGAGTACAAGGAAAATCAAATGCACTTAGTTTGTAAATAGGCATTGAACTGAACAAGAGACTAAAAGTGTCAGAGAGGTGATTGAGATAGGCTGCATTATCCGAAATCTTGCTGTAATTGGTGTCATGGGGCTGAGGGGCTAGGCCAAGAACAAAAGGTTTTGCCTCCCTGCCAATACAAAGTTGAAGGCCACTGAGGCAACACTTATCAAAGGGCATCTGGACTTACTTACAATCCCTATGACTCTCATGTCTATCCATCTAAGATAGGCAGAATAGGCAATCCTCAGGAGAAAACAATGGGACCCACAGTTGGGGTGGGGGCATCAAATAGGGTGAAGGGGTAGAAAAGAAGGGGGAGAGCCAAAAAGCCCAGGGACAAGGGAACAAAAAATGATCTAAAACTGATGGCAAGGAGGGCATAGAATCCCTGGTGGGGTTTGATCAAATGCAACATAACTGAGAGGAATTACTGGTAGCAAAAGGTCAAACATGATAGTGGGACAGGAGGAAAGTAAAAGGAAATAGAGGAAAGAACTCAGAGGCAAAAGATATTTACAGAGACATAAATACAGGCACATACATATGTAACTATATTTATATATAATGATAGGCATATAGGCCTATGTACATATATTTATGTTAAGTATTATATGTTAAGTATATGATATTGGGCCTCTACTCAAGTACTCCCTCAACACAAGAACACTTTGTTCTAATAACCTGGCATTCTGTGATGCTCACCTTCCCTACATGATCACTGAAGACAAAATGGGTGCATAAGCAAATGTGGTAAAGAAAGCTGGGGGTGCCTGGCTGTAAAAGATACAGCGCCTGGGGTCTTAAGACTTGAAGTGAAATAAGTTAAGGCTTGAAGTTCCCATCTAGCAGGGAAGCAACAAAGCCCTCATGGAAGAATCATATCAGCTTATGTAATCACAAGGTGTCAGCAGGATCAGGTATTAGGCATCAGAAGACCCAAAACAAACAATCATATTGATGCTAGCAAGGAGTGGAGACCCAAAGCCTATCTGTAGACAATTGGACATCTCCTCACAGAAGGGTCACAAGGAAGGGACGAACCAGCCAGGGTGCAGTATAGCACCGATGAATCATATAACATTCCTCTAGTTCTTTGATGCTTCCTCCCGCCCCGCCCCCCACTTTCATGACCCCAGTTTTACCTTAAAAATCTGGCTAGACCAGATCATGTACACTGGTACAGATAAGAGCTCTTGACAGGCAGAATCTAGGACAAATGACCCCTGAAGAACAGTAATGGGAGTAGTGATACCATGAGGGGAAAGGGAAGGGGAATGTGGGTGGAGAAAGTGGAAGCAATCACAATAATCGACATATAACCAGCTTCCCTCAGAGAGACGAGCAAGAAAAATATGGGTGAAGGGAGACAGTGCCCAGTGTAAGATATGAAAATAATAATAATTTATAATTTATCATGGGTTCATGAGGTTGGGATGTCGGGGGAGGGAGGGGAAAAATAAAAGAAGCTGATACCAAGGGTTCAAGTAGAAAGAAAATGTTTTGAAAGGATTATGGCAACATATGTACAAATATACTTGATACAATGGATGTGTCAATTGTTATAAGAGATGTAAGATGTGATAAGAGTTGTATGAGCCCCTAATAAAATGATTAAAAAAAGAGATGTAAGAGCCCCCAGTAAAATGATTTATTAATATTAAAAAAAATAGGTGCCTGTGGGGGGGATGGGGATCAGGGAAATGGTTGGACTCTGTCTGAGACAGGTTAGATGACTCGTCAGGTAGAGTGTGACTTGGCAGTTCAGGAGTGCTGTCTAGGCAGTGAAGGTGGGGAGGCAGTAAGAAAGGAGACTGCCTGTCCTCTCCAACTGGTGGTCTGTCAAGCTGGGCAGTCAACTGCCTGATCTGGTACTGCTCTGCTAGCTGAGTGGACTGCGGAGAGGCCTTGGCAGAGCTCGCTTCAGGCCTGAGTTTGGTGCACTCAAGACCCAGACTGGTCAGGATTAGGAAGCGTGGGAGCTGAGGGAGCCTTGGGAGAAGTCAAGCCAGAATGACTCCCATGTCAGGGGACTATGCAGGCCATCAAGGTGTGGGGGGCATCTGACCTAATTTCACGAGGGGGAGCAAGTTCATTTTCAGCATCAGCAGCCCAAGGCCGATTGCTAGGACGTGGAGTCAGCTACATCCTCCAACTTTTTACCAATTCTGATAGCAGCTGTCCCTCCGGTGGCCTTCACAACTGCTCTGCTGGATTTGATAATCAGTGCAATAGCCACATGGAATTACAGACCACACTTACCGCTGAGTTTTATTCGGGAAATAATAGAATCAAGAATGATTAAGGAAACAGTTCTTCAATCCGGGCAGCTGCTTCTCTGCGGCATCTGCAGGCAGCCCCTTCTCCCCCCTCTAGCCCCCCCCCCCCCCGGGCCTCTGCTCTGCTCAGGCAATGGCTACAAAGCTCTTTAGCTCTGACAATAATTGTTCAGTGACACTCCGCTCTTGTTACTAAGCTTCCTGTCCAAAGACCCTCAATTCTCTTAATGTGAGGATCCAAAGGATGTGTGTGCTCAACACTAGGATTTTTTCTTGGTGGTTTCGAGGTCCCCTCTGGGATGACTCATTTAAGCCTAGTGGGAGAGTCAAACTGACCAGTCCCCTGAGTAGGTGTCCATTCATCTTACGTGCGTGATTCTACCTGGTGGCATCACAATGGGGTATGTGAGGGTGAGGATCATGCCCCCTGATGCTGTCAGAGAATTGACACCAAAATATCCTAATGTCCATTGGGATGGTGCCAGGGGCACTGGGTGGATATGGGCTGGCACCTCTAGACTTTATAGTGATACCTACCATCAGGTAGGATCATGCAAATAAAGTAGAAAGAGGAAACTTGCTACCACCAAGGAAAAAGAGTCTGGTGTTGAGCACAGTCATGAAACGGGCTGGGAGGGGTGAGATCATGTATGTAGCTCAATGCATGGGATGCGGTAGGTGAGACCAGGCCATTAGGCCCACAGAGAGGTGAAAACTTGAGTTGTCATACCAACAGAGTTGATACCAACTCTGGCAATGTAACTGGTTCCAGTTTCGTGAGGGTGTCATATGCACATTATTTGTATTTCTAGAAAGCTGTCCAACCCCCTGGTGGATCACAAGCACCTTATTTGCATAGGTCCTGGTGACACTGTCAGGGAAGCATTGGACTGCTAATCTCAGGTTGGCAGCTCAAACCCCCAGCTACCATCTTCTCCTGGAAAGACTTACAGCCTCTGAGACACAATGTAGGATAGCTACAGGTCAGAATAAACCATATGGCATTGGGTTATGGCGGAACTCTCTGTGTGGGAGTCTCAGACCCTGCAGGACTAATGAGGGACTGACCCTTAACTGTGTGTGAAAATCAGAATGTAGATTAGATGGCTAGGGCAAAGGAGTAACCTTTCCAACTTATAGGACCCCACAGGACGGAGTAAGTTGCTCCTTAGGAGTTTTGAGACTATAAATCTTTATGGAAACAAACAGCCTCACCTTTCTCCTACAGAGTGGCTGGTGGTTTTGAATCACTGACCTTGTAGTTAGCAGGTCAATGCTGACCCCATTGCACCTGAGATAGCTTATTGTGCCAGCCTGACTGATAAACACAAGTGGGATTAATTGAAGGGCAGAGAGATAAATGACTCAGTGAGCCTTGCCTTTCTTATCTCTAGGTCTTTAATCATCGGACCAGCTGCCTTACTTGTTCTGTGCCTCAATTTAAAGGGCCCACTACCTGTAGGACGCCAAGCCTGTGGACTGTGTCGCTGTAAAGTGAGGTCCCTTTAAGACCACAAGATTGAAATTTACAGCTCCAGAGCTGGGGACTGGCAGTTGGTGACCTGCCTTGCTGTTTGCTGCCTGTGCTGGGAGAGCCTAGCTCTGGCAGTCAGCCCTCAAGACTTGAAGGACTGTCAGTGTCTCACAACTCTCTCACAGGAGTGAGTTGCACTGAGCCATTTGTACTGCTTTATAATTTAACTGTTCATTTCTTGTATTATATACCTATCTATCGGTATATAATTTAACAGTTCATTTCTGTGGTATATATCTATCTTTATAACTATATATATATAAAATTGTCAGCAATCTGGTTTTCTCTCTCTAGAGAACCCTGTCTACTACAGCGCCACAAGGACACAGGCTCTCTTTGATCCCAGTTTGTCCCTGTTTCTGTGTCCATTCATCCTTCTTTCCTAACCTTTGTGAACATCATCCCTGGGTAAATGCCACCCTTTTGATCTCAAATGGCTGATTATTCTTTTGCATGTGTACCTCCCTAGTGTCATCATTTCCCACACAGACCTCTCGATTGTGGGCTGAAAATTGAGCCCGTAGGATGTAAAAGGTGATGAAGGGCCACAATCTTGGGCGTTCTGCCCATATCTATCAGACTCACAAACCTGGTCTTTTTTTTTTTTAGCCCCCCCCCCTGCAATTGTCCACCCACTCCCTTTAGCACCATCTAATGCGATCCTTTTCAGAGCAGTTGGCAGTGATAACCAGGCACTATCTAGTCCTTCTGATCTCCAGATTATGAGGACTGATATTTGTAGGATTCATCAGTCCAGTCAACTCATTGTTTCCATTGCGGTGGGGTGGGGGGTGGGGGGATTAGACCAGCTATCCCGCATCAAGCTGGGTTCGAAATGAGGCGTGCGGATGATAGGAAAAGAAAGAGCTATGTACAAAGCATGGGATCGGGAGGACTCCAATCTGATGGACTGAAGTCCCAAGTACATTTGAAGCTTGGTTTTTATATTTTTCTTACACAAGGCAATTGGTTACAAAACAAACATCAAAGAACTTAAACATTCCTAAACTCTTATCTATGCAAATGTTACTTAACTAGTCACAATTTCTCAACTTTAGAATAATAAAAGCACTAAGTTCAAAGACAATCACACGGATATGCAAGATTCAAGAGAGTCTCAGAGATCTTAAATAGCTGAGTTATCCCTCAATGCTTTTAGCAGCAAAGTCACAACAGTCATTTTGCAATGCTTTTGTCTTCAGAGACAGAGGAGCAGGGGACTAAATAGTCACCCATTAGTAAACACCTTGATCAGCCGGATGCGTCCCACATTCCATGCACCTTTGATTTTCTTCATTCTTCTTTGCTCCTTAGTGAGATAAATAGTTGTACCTTAGATGACTGCTCACAAGTTTTTAAAAGTCCAGCTGTGACTAGCATATAGAACAGTGTTTTTGCATACTATGTGGTACTAATTGATCTTGATGTCTCTTAAGAATGTTTGAGTTTCAAAAAAATTTGTCTAATGACCTAAAAAAAAGAATGTTTGATTTTCGATGTTCGAAGCAAATATGAAAAATCTTGAACAACTCTCAGATCTAGGTGGTAAATAGATGAATAGTTGATGTGATTCTTCATACTTTTCACTATTGAAAATATCTTTCTTCCTTAAAAACTATTTTTGTAGCATCTGGTGTCTTAAAGGCTTGAAGGTAAACAAGGGACCATGTAGCTCAAAAGCAACAAAGCCCACATGGAAGAAGCACACCAGCGTGTGTGATCATGAGGTGTTGAAGGAAGTCAGGTATCAGGCATCAAAGAACAAAAAATCATATCATTGTGAATGAAAGGGAATGCAGACTGGAGACCCACAACCCATCTGTAGGCAACTACACATCCCCTTACAGAAGGGTTGCGGGGAGGAGATGGACCAGTCAGGGTGCGATATAGCAACGATGAAACATACACATTTCCTCTAGTTCTTTAATGCTTCCTCCACCCATCTACCCCTCACTATCATGATCCCAATTCTACCTTACAAATCGGGCTAGACCAGAATCCTCTGGTGAAGATAAGAACTGGAAACACAGGGAATCCAGAAGATGATCCCTTCAGGACCAGTGGCGAGAGTGGCAATATTGGGAGCATGGCGGAGAACTGATGACAAGAGTGAACTGATGACAAGGATCTACATATAACGTCCCTGGAGGACGGACAACAGAAAAGTGAGTGAAGGGAGATGCTGGACAGTGTAAGATATGACAAAATAATAATAATTTATAAATTATCAAGGATTCATGAGGAAAGGGGGAGCAGGGAGGGAGGGGAAGAAATGAGGAGCTGATACCAAGGGTTGTTCAAGTAGAAATTGTTTTGAGAATGATGATGGCAACAAATGAACAAATGTGCTTGACACAATAACTGTATGGATGCATTGTGGTAAGAGTTGCACGAGCCTCCAATAAAATGATTTTTAAAAAACAACTATTTTTGTTTCCTGCTAAAAATCTGGAGAAAATAGAAACTGGCAACAACACCAGAAGAATTAAAAGGTGCCTGGCTGGCCCCACTGCCCTTATCAGGATCACAATAGAAGGCCCCAGACGGGGGGGGGGGGGGGGGGGGGCGCAGAAGATGGGGGGGAGGTAGAACAAAACTCAAAAGAATTAAAAAAGACCAGACTTACTGGTTTCATAGAGACTATGGAACCCCAGAGATTGTAACCCTTAGGGACTCTTCCAGCCTGGAGCTGAACCCACCCCCAGAGATCAACTTTTAGACAGAAAGTAGACAGGCCTAGATAGTGAATAATCACACCAGAAAGGAGTGTGTGAGGAGGTACCCCCTCCCCCTGCAAAATAGTAATTTTTTTTCAAAGCTATGTATTTAAATTTTATTGCAAAACAACATCATCACCTTCAAAATATTCTTCATTACACTTAATACATTCATCAAATCTGTGATTCCATTCTTGGAAAACTTTTTCAAACTTATGCTGACAGCACCTCCCTCATTTTTTTCTTCACCTCTTCTAAGTTGTCAAATTGTTGTCCTTTCATGTCCCTCTTCATTCACGGAAATAAAAAGAAGTTGCACACCATTTAGCGGAGAAGCAACAAAGCCCACATGGAAGAAGCACACCACCGGCCTGTGTGATCATGAGGTGTTGATGGCATCAGGTTTTAGGCAACAAAGACCCAAAACTCATATCTATGTGAGTGAGGGAGAGCGTGGAGTAGACAATTGGACATCCTCTTACAGAAGGGTCACAAGAAAGAGATGAACCAATCAAGGTGCGGTATAGCACCAATGAAACACACAACTTTCCTTTAGTTCTTTAATCCTAACACACACACACACACACACACACACACACACACACACACACCCTCCCCGCACACACACTATCTTGAACCATGAAGAAAACTATCTAGGACTGTATATTAAAGGGACCGGTGGTCAGGTTGAAATGCTTGCTAGGTGACCACCTGGATCCACTTGTTGAACAGAAGTGGGAAAAATGCAGCAACAAAAAGACGGGTTGAGTCTGGTCAATGACACCCATGAACCAGGTTTACAGGAACTAGAGGAGAAGACTAGAGTGGGTTGGCTGGTCTGATGTTTACAGAGTTGTGTGATCCTGAGTCTATAGCATGACCTAGCCCAAGGGGGCTGGAATTGTTGAGAATTTGTGATGGGGTCATGATCTAAAGGCAAGGCAACCAATGGGCACCTTGATGAGGCTAAGTGTGGCAGCCCACATTGAGTTGACCAGAACCCAACCAGATGAAGAGAAGGTTTATGAGTCTGTGAATGAGTTTATATTGCTGCTAACTTTATGGATGGCCTGTTCTGGTTTGGGTTTTGCTTATGGATAACTAGAATGAAAATTCTTCACATCAAAGAATATGATTGTCTCCTCACAGCATTGGGTTGATTTAAGTAGGCAGTAAAAAAATTTTATACCCAAATTTGTGTGGATAAAGGCATGAAGTGTCTGGCTTACAAACTTTCATACATGGAAAATATGTTAATCAGCTTATGGTGCAGTTGTTCACATAAATATAGAATATTTTTGGTTTGTTCACTTATAGAATGTTATGCTTAAATGAAGGTGGCACATTTTTATTGTATGCATTTTAGTTTTAACCTGTTAGGTATAGATATGATTTTATTATTGTTTGTTTGAAAATTATACCTGGCTAAAGAGTTGTGTGAACATGTCAAGTTGACAAGGGGTGGTCTATAGTAGTTACATAATCTGGTGCCAACTTGAGACTATTAAGAGGGAAGGGGTAGGGTTTAGCCTGCCAATCAGGTTGCAGCTTGATGTCCTCTTTGGAGGGGCAAAAGAAATAAATAGCTCTCTGGAGCCAGGACACACACACTCTATGCTAGACATTCCTGCTTACAAGCCACATAGAGTTATACTGAGGGAGCAGAGCCCTGGAGCTGGAGGAGCCACATGGAGACCCACACTAGCGCTGAGATTCTTCCATAGCTACTGGATCTACAGGACTTTCTATCGACTTGCCTGTGATCTTCCTGCATTCGGCATTATTGCATGACTGCGTGAGTCTAATGAAGAAATTATGAGCTAGTATTGGACATATAGGCTAATATTGGACTTATGGACTTAATCTGGATTTAACTGGGGTGTTTCTCAATATGCAATTGCTCTTTTATATAAAGCTCTTTCTTACACACATATGAGTGTCTATGAATTTGTTTCTCTAGTCAACCAGACTAATACAAGCTTTATATTAAGAACTAATTATATATCAGGAAAATAAGTCCATAAATCCCTCTTCAGACTTACACAGCCCCATGCAATGATGAAAAATGCATGAAGATCACAGACTGGTAGGTACAAAGTCTTGTAGATCCATCTTCAGGACTCTGGCAGTCATCAGGGTCAGCCAGCAGGAAGATAAAGGCAGAGAGAGAAAGGAAGGTTCCCAGGTTCCTCCTTATCAGAAGGCCAAGCCCACAAGGAGTCACCATCAGGTTGTGGCCTGAATGACAGGCTAGACTCCACCCCTATACTATTATATCTCTTCAAGTTAACATACAATGGTAGCTTAAACACAACTGGATCATCTTATTATACAATATCTGAGTCACCTGTTGGCAACTGGGTTGGATTATATTTGACCTAGGTGCCTTATTATAAAAATGAGCCCATTTATATTCCCTTTTATTATTGAAGCTTCTGGTTTATAATGTTGCCTTTTACAAAAGATCTGTTATATAGTGTATAAATATTTAATTGAATTTACACCCACTCTCTGCTGATGTTTAGTTTTCATTTATATTTTATTGTATTATGTAACACCAGAATCATCTGCCAATTCATGTCATTCTGTTTACTCACTGACACACATGAAGAAAAATACTTTTTTTTGTTTTAGTTATGTAGATACCAAATATCAGATGATCCATATTTTACTATTTTTATTACTTGGTTTAGAATGGTATAGGGGTCCTCTGATCTCAATAATAGATAAAGGGTCTTTTGGTTTTATTTTTGTTTTATCTACCCTTTCACTTTGCATTTGTCTACTTTCTATTTCAGTTCAACTTGAAGAGATGTAAGGTTGTCATCATTCAATACTTAAACAGTCAAGAAACAGCTCTCTCATTTTCTCCACCATCCTGAGGGTGGTGGTTCTCCAACTTCACCATGTCGTCTCCTAAGACTTTCAGGATCAAGAGATTCCCGACCAAGAAACAGAAGCAGAATCGGCCCATTCCCCAGTGGATTCAAATGAAACCCGGTAATAAGATCAGGTACAACTCCAAGAGAAGACATTGGAAAAGAACCAAGCTGTCCTCATTGGTTATGACCCAATTGACAGACTAGACAACACCCCTTCCCTCTTAATCCTCTCAAATCCCAAATTGACACCAGATTATATAACTACCATACCTGTTAACTGCGAAGTTGGTGGTTCAAAACCAGGGGAAAACGATGAGGCCTCCTGGCTCTGTAAAGATTCACAAGCTCAGAAGCCCACAGAAACAGTTCTACCCTATCTTATGAGTTTACATGAAATCAGTGGTAAGAAGTTTAGCATTAGATTGATCAGAAACTAAATGGCATGGGTTTTTATGTTTAAAGGAGCCCTGGTAGCCTTGTGGGGCCCTGGTGGAGAAACAGATTATGCAGTGCTCTGCTAACAGGAAAGTCAGTAGCTTGAACTCATCAGCCACTCAGTAGAGAAAGATGAAACTTTTGTTCCCATAAAAAATTGCAGCTTAAAAAAAAAAAGATTTACAGTAGGGCAATTCTACTCTGTCCAATGAGGTCATTTGGGAAGAATCTATTTGATGGCAGTGGTGTTTGGTTTGGTTTTGTGCAGCACTGTGGCATTGGACTGCTAAGTGCAAAGTTGATAGTCGAAATTCGTCAAGCACGTCATGAAAGCAAGATGAGGCAATGTGCTTCTGTAACACTCACAGTCTCAAAAACAATACATAGAATCACCATCAGGCAGAACCACCACTTGTTTGTCAGCTTGTCAGACTGTGCTGGCTTGTGTGTTGTGATACTGGAAGCGCTTCACTGGTATTTTTGTTTTTTACTTCTGGGAATTTTATGTTGCCTTATTATTTTTTAGTCATTTTATTGGGGGTTTGTACAATTCTCATCACAATCCATACATATATCCATTGTGTCAAGAACATATGTACACTTGTTACCATCATCATTCTCAAAACATTTGCCTTCTACTTGAGCCCTTAATATCTGCTGCTCATTTCCCCCTCCCTCCCCACTCCCCCTACCTCATGAACCCTTTATCATTCATAAATTATTATTATTTTGTCATATGTAACACTGTCTGACATCTCCCCCTGCCTTCTTCTCTGCTGTCCCTCCCCCAGGGAGGAGACTATACCTAGATTCTTGTAATCAGTTCCCACTTTCTACCCCACATTTTCTGCACCCTCTAGGCATCGCCACTCCCACCTTTGGTCCTGAAGGGATAATCTGTCCTGGATTGCCTGTGTTTCCAGTTGCTATCTGTACAAGTGTACATCCTCTGGTCTAGCTGGACACAGTTACTTGGCTAACTGACTGCAAGAGACCCATCTTTGTACCCCTTCCAAAGCAAAGTGGCTCAGCAGAGTGCTCAAATTATAGAACAATATCATGAATATCACAGGCAAATAAAATTCTGCTGAAGATAACTCAACAAAAGTTGCCACAGTCCATTAACAGGGAGCTGGCAGCGGCTCAGGCTGCATCCAGAAGAGGATGTGGAACCAGGGATCTCAATGCTGATGTCAGATGGGTCTTCACTGAGACACAGATTTTGAGATTTGAAACAACTGTAATAAATAATCCTCTTTCATCCATAGATTAAATTGTAATTGCTGAATGGTTGTAGGGCAGAAATCAGCCGCCAAGTATTCAGTCTCCAGAGGGTTGTTTTGGTAGAGGACATGCTCTACTGATGTGCTAACAATAAATAGCCTATGACATGTTCAGCTTTGAGCCAAGCATGAACAATTTGCAAATCTTTGATGAATGTCTTTCTAGAATTTATGAGAAAATATCTCATTAGTTGGCACATTGATAAAGTATTTGTGATTCCACCTGTTATACTTTAATTTTCACTGGTTTTATTCTCCCTTGGGATTTTTCCATTTGGCTTTTGCAGAGGTATTATCTATTATCTATAGCTATTCTTGGCTAACTCGATATGCTCAACGTTCTTAATAACTCAACTCTAAACTCCAAAATATTACATTTTATTAGAACACTTCCAAGATATCTATTAGTTCACTTAATAAAGCGATGTCCGTTGTGATCGTTGTCTTGGGGACATGGGTATGGAGTTAAAAACACCCAGTAAATTATGTACACCTACAGAAGCCAGCAGCAGGTGAGAAATTTGTGCTTCAGGCATGAACTCATTTTAAATCATTTTAAAGCAGCTTTTACAAAATACCCCTTCTTATAAAGAAGCTAGCAGAACTAAGAAATGCATTGTTTTAAACTCTCAAAGGAGTCTCTAGAGGAAGCAAACAGTTAACAAAATTGGCTGTTAACCAAAAAGATGGTGGTTTTCAACCACCCAGGGGTGTCTTGAAGAAAAGCCTGGTCAACTACCCTCCCAAAATGAGCCATTGAAAACCCGATGGAGCATAGTTCTGACATAACTGGAGCCCTATCATGAGTGAAAATCAACTCAATGGTTATTAAACTCAAAAAGAAGCCCAACTAGGGGATTTACCTGAATTGGAGTGGGAGGAAATAACATAAACAAGGATCTTTCTGGACGAGTCTCTGACTTTTGTAGATCTGTCTCCTACAGATGCAGTCAAGGAACTCTAAGTAGATGTACCATAACAGATCTCCCATTGCCACATGCCAAGGGAGAGCAGCGGGCATTAGAGTAACCAAATCTCAAAACCGTTAAGTCCAAGATATTCTCCTTAGAAGCAAATGGCTATCTTGTTCTGGCCCTCCGAGACAAGTTCAGTTTTATACTTCCAGAGTTTCAAAAGTATAAAAAAGATGTCATGTTTCTGCATTCTCAAAAGTAATGTGTCTACCACAGTCACATGTATTCCCAGAAGACCAAACCTATTGCCATAGGGGTGGGTTCCAACTCATAGTGACGCTACGTGATGGAGTGGAACTGCCCCATAGAGTTTCAGACTGCCAGCATCTTTCTTCTGCAAATGCGTGGCAGGTTCCAACTCTAACCCTTTAGTTAGCAACTGAGCACTTACACATGATATCACCAAGGCACCTGCAATATGCACATAGGCAACTAATGCAGATGGGAACGCATGGCTTCCAAAAACTGTATAATGTGCACGATATTTTTATAAAGTCACGGTAGTTTGAATTTAATTTTGTAAGTCTTCTTCTGAAGGCTAGAAAAATATTAGCACTACACTGCCACCATTACCTTCTCCTCAACCCACCAGAGGTTAATCATCACTCCCGGTGCCTCATGGCTGCCTCTTTGCATTAGTAATAATGAGTTTGGCAAGAGAACCTGAAGGATGTCTTTGATTTTAATAAGCTACACAGAAGCACTAGTTAAAAATAGCTTCACTTGTTGGTGAGAATATTATTTAGGACAATGCTCAGACCACCTGTTTATCACCACATGCTCATGAAAAACTATATTTCTAGGCTGTACCTAAGACACGGTGAATCAGGATATTTAGAAAGATGTGCTAGGAATATGAATTCTAATGAGTTCTCTTCTGTGATTCTTGAGCACATTAAAATTGAGCATTAAATGGCAAGAAACTAAAAAGATCCCTTTTACTATGAAGAAGCAAGTTGTCAGAAACTTAGCTGAACAGATATATGCACACATATATTCATTGCAGCACTATGGACAATGGCAAAAGATGGGGGAAAATGTAAGTGCCCATTAATGCATGAGTAGACTAATAAAATTAGGCATATCCATACAGTGGAATATTACACAGCAATACAAAACAATAGTTCCCAAAACACTGTGGAACATGCACAAACCTGGAAGATACTGTGTTGCATGAAGTAATCACATACACAAAACCAAATATTGTATGTCCTCATTTTGATGACATGAGCAAGTAAATATGTAGAAACTAAGATTTGATAGTGGTTGCCAGGGATGGGGATGGGGACAGAGATCTACTCTCTAGATCATAGACACGTGTTATTTTTGGTGTCGGGCAAGGTAGCACATGAGGGTGAAGTGTACATAGCTTGATGAAGGTAAATGACGTCATGAAAACGTACACAAGAAAATAAAAACAACCCATTGAGGCAAAGCTGTGAACACTTATTAGACATAACGAAACTCCTTACAGGAATGAGTCACTGGACCTGGGCGGTCAAGATGATAATCTTGGGGAACAGCAAGGTCTGTTGGCATAGCATAGTTCACAAAGACAATGTGCTACATCCTTCTTTGGTGAGTAGCACTGGGCTCCTAAAGGCTCATGAGTAGCCATTTAAGGAACAGCCATTGGCCTCTCTCCATCTGGAGAGAAAGAGTGACCTATGGAAACAATTAGTCCAATGAGCTAATGGACCGCTGTGGTAGTTACATACCCTGTTGCCAATTTGAGACTTAAGAGTGAAAGGGTGGAGTTTAGTATGTCAGTCAGGTTGCAGCTTGATGACCTCATTTGGACACACTAAGGAGCTAAATAGCTCGCTGGAGGCGAGATACTTGCTTACTGCCTGCAAGACATTCCTAATGGCAAGCCTGGTAGACCTGCGCTGATGCAGCCAAAACTCTGGGCCTAGAGGAGCCATGTGGAGACCCCTGCCATCATTGAGATGCTTCCGCTGCCAAAGGATCCACAAGACTTTCCATCCACTGGCCTGTGATCTTCCTGCATTCAAAGTTATTACATGTGCTGCATGAGTCTGAAGAGGAATTTATAAACTGGTACTGGACATATGGGCTAATATCAGACTTATGGATTTGGACTGGATTGGGCTGGGATGCTTTCTTAATGTACAATTGCTCATTGATATAAAACTCTCTCTAACACACTTATGAGTGTCCATGACTTTGTTTCTCTGGTCTACCCGGACTAACACAACCACACAAACATCAGTCTCCATGATCCCTGAGACCAAAAGAATTAGACAGTGATGGGCTACTACTGGCAACTGCTCCAAAGAGGAACACATTACAAAGGTTCTAGGTCAGTGGTTTTCAAGCTTACTAATGGCCGCCATCCTTTCATACAGTTCCTCATATTGAGGTGACCCCCAAACCATAACATTATTTTTGTTGCTACTTCATAACTGTAATTTTGCTACTGTTATGAATTGGGCGACCCCGGTGAAAGGGTCATTCGACCCCTAAAGGAGTCGCAACCCACAGGTTGTGAATGGCTGTTCTAGAGAGAGCGAATAAATTTTTAAAACAAAATTCAAACAAGAAAAAGAGCCAGGTTTACTGCTCTAAATTGTACAGGTGTGAACTCCTGAAAATATGGGCCTTCCATAAGAGAAATGCAAATTAAAACAACAATGAGGTACCACCTAACACCCTCAAAAGTAGCCCAATTAAAAAAATCAGAAAGCAACAAGTGATGGAGGGTCTGTGGGGAGACAGGAACTCTCATCCACTGCTGGTGGACTTGTAAGTATGTCCAACCACTATGGAAATTGATCTGGCGATACCTAAGACAGATTTACCATATGACCCAGCAATCCCACTACTGGGCATATACCCAGAAGAGGCAAGAAACAAACCAAAGCCAGACATCTGTGCTCCAATGTTCATTGCAGCACAGTTCACAATTGTAAGGAGTTGGAAGCAACCCAAATTTTTATCAACTGACAATTGGATTAAAAAGTTGTGGTACATACATACAATGGAGTACTATGCATCACTGAAAAGCAGTGATGAATGTATGAAGCACATCGCTGCATGGGAAGAACTGGAGGAAATGATGCTAAGCGAATTAAGTCAAGCACAAAAAGACAAGTGCAGCATGAGTCCGCTGAGGTAAGCTTTTTAAAAAAAGCAAAGGGGCATAGGGAAAAGCTACTGTATACAAACATTCCTGGGGTGAGGACCAGGTAGTATGGCAGGGGCCAGACCAAATACAGGGATACACATGGTAGACAACTAAAAAGGAGGTGGGGAAAGGAAAAAAATGGGTAGTGGGGGCACAGGGCACTAACCCCCGCAAGGGGAGGGTATTGTTTATATCTTCACAGGGAAAGAGGGACCAGACTTCAACCCAGTGCTCCAAGATGTGAATTCAACATGCTGGCATGGAGTAGGGAACCAGTGGAGAGGTCGGGGGGCTAACCTCAATCCCAACTACTAAGTGGACACCTGCCCCTCCCCCAGAAGAATTTATTTCAAAAGAGGGCACTGAATCTGCAGCTCCGGGAGAGGGACATGTCTGATCGAAGCATACGGGAGCAGATGAAGAGGGAGTAGGAGAGAGTAGAGCACATCTTGGCCCACCAGGCTTTGAGAATGAGGATGATGACCCCATTTAGAGCAGTCAGTCCACAGAGGACACATGGCCAGCCCCACTATGAGATGTGACGCCCCTCACTGACCCATGGCCCTACAGGAGACACAGTGTGGGAATTGCACCCGATCTGAGCCCGCCACACCAAGGCAAAACACTAAGGGGGTGCAACAGAACAGTAAGGGAATGGAGTGGCAAGGTCCCCAAGTAAGGCTAAAGATGAGCTTTTGGGCCAGGGCGTGGTGCCCCAACAGACTGGACTGGAAAAGACTCCTAAAGGCCAACAAACAATCCTTGAACTAGCTACAAGCTTTTCTTTCTTGTTGTGTTTAGTTTTGTTTGTTTTTTTGTCATTGGTATGTTACTGTTGTTGTTTTGTTGTATATTGTTGCCTGGTTTTGTTCTGTCTTGTTTTTGTGCATATTATCGCCGCAGGTCTGTCTAAATAAGAGAGGCTGGATGAACAATCTGGAGGAGAAAATAACGAGACCGACAATTCCGGGGGGACATGGGAGAGGGGGAGGTGGGGGAAAGGTAGTGGTGTAAACAAATCCAGGGACAAAGGAACAACAAGTGACACAAATCGGTGATTAGGAGGGTGTAGGAGGCCTGGTAGGGCATGATCAAGGGTAATGTAACCAAGAGGATTGCTGAAACCCTGGTGGGGACTGAGCATGATAGTGGGACAGGAGGAAAGGCAAGGGAAATAGAGGAAAGAGCTGGTAGGCAAAGGACATTCATAGAGGTCTAGATAAAAACATGTACATATGCAAATATATTTATATATGAGGATGGGGAAATAGACGCCTGTGCATATATTTATAGGTTTAGTATTAAGGTAGCAGATGGACATTGGGCCTCCACTCAAGTATTCCCTCAATGCAAGAATACATTTTTTCTATTAAGTTGGCATTCTATGATGCTCACCTTCCCGACACAACCGCTGAAGACAAAGCGGGTGAATAAGCAAAGGTTGTGAAGAAAGCTGATGGTGCCCAGCTATCAAAAGATATAGTGTCTGGGGTCTTAAAGGCTTGAAGGGAAACAAGCAGCCATCTAGCTCTGAAGCAACAAAGCCCACGTGGAAGAAGCACACAAGCCTGTGTGTCACGAGGTGTCGAAGGGATCAGGCATCATTAGAACAAAAAAATCTTACCATAGTGAATGAGGGGGTGAGTGTAGAGTGGAGACCCAAAGCCCATTTGTAGGCCACTGGATATCCCCTTACACAAGGGTCTCCAGGAGGAGACGAGCCAGTCAGGGTGTGATGTAGCAATGATGAAAAATACAACTTTCTATGCACTTAGCATAGATTCCTTCAACTCTTCCGGTGTAACAAATGAACTTCATATGATCATCAGAGCTTTTTAGTGATGCGTAGTACTCCATTGTGTGTACGCGCCAGAGTTTTCTTATCCATTTGTTTATCGATGGAAATTTAGATTGTTTCCAATTTTTTGAGATTGTGAATTTCACTGCAATAAACATTACACCACAATAAACACTGGGGTGCAGACAAAAAAAAAAAAGAAAAATACAACTTTCCTCTAGTTCTTAAATGCTCCCCCCTCCCACTATCATGTTCCCAATTCTACCTTGCAAGTCTGGATAGACCAGAGGATGTACACTGGTACAGATAGGAACTGGAAACACAGGGAATCCAGGGCAGACGATCCCTTCAGGACCAGTGGTGTGAATCACGATACTGGGAGGGTGGAGGGAGGGTGGGTTGAAAAGGGGAACCTGTGGGGAGGAGAGAGTTCCCAATAAAAACATCACAGGTCCGGTAGGCACAATTGTACAGCGATAATAAGTAAAGATTATAGTAAAGTCATAGAGAGTGTGAGAGGTTGGGGAGAGAGTCAAATAATGGAGTCTGGCACAATTCATGGTAGCATGCTCACCTCAGCCCTGCTTGGTGGTCCTCGTGGGAGGAGCCCAGCCACCAGAGCAGGAGAGAGCCTCTGGAGAGAGAACACGAGAGCCCCCGCTTTATTTCTAACCAAGAGTTATGTCTCACGAGGGGGCCATGATAACAGGTAACACACGTCACAGGAAGGGGCAGCACCATAGGCACACACATTGTAGGAGGGGGATGTATGACAGGCATGAGCGTGACAGGAAGGAGATGAGCTCGGGGTGTGCCCATAGGAACAGGGAAGGTCTAGGAGTATACATGTGACAAGATGGGCAGACCCTAGATTCATGATGGCAGCCTAACCTTGGTCATCTTTGGGCGGCTTTGACCTCTCTCCTGTCTCCTACAAGGAAACAACTACTATCCTTATCAGAAGCCAGTGGGCCCTACTTGTGAGATAAATGGTGGTGTTTGCTTGCTCTAGATGGCTGATAGCTCTTAGGGAGCATGACCCCTGATCTACTCCGATGACCTCCAAGTGTATAGTCATTCGCAAGCAGCTAAGTTTGGCATATATTTGGGGGAGAAAGCTTGGGAGAAATCCTTCTGTTTCCCATAAGAACCGATTACAAGGATCTACATGTGACCTCCTCCCTGGGGGACAGACAACAGAAAAGTGGGTGAAGGGAGATTTTGGACATTGGAGGATATGACAAAATAATAATTTATAAATTATCAAGGGTTCATGAGGGAGGGGGAGCAGGGAAGGAGAGGAAAAAATGAGGACCTGATGCCAGGGGCTTAAGTGAAGAGCAAATGTTTTGCAAATGATGCAATGAATGCACAAATGTACTTCACACAATTGATGTATGTATGGATTATGATAAGAGTTGTATGAGCTCATAATAAAACGATTAAAAAATATATATGGGCCTTCAAGTCTAGAGCTGAATTCTCCCCTGTAGGAGGATAATTAACCATTTCTGAAGTCAAGGACAGCATTTACCCAAAGGCAACGTTCAGAGGACTAGGAAAGAAGGAAGAAGGAAACAGAAAACATAGGGAGGAAGGAGAATAAGTGATGGTACATTGAGGAGATTGCAATAGATGAATTGACACACAATGTATAAGGCTTGTTGAATATAAGCTGATGATCTGGTGTATAAACCTTCACAATAAATAAATAAATATTTTAAAAAATAAAGAGAAAGATCTGTTGGTATTTGCTATTGCATATATAATTTTGAAACAACAGCAAAAAACCGTGTAGGTATATATGAATATACATGAAAATATATATGATAGGTACATATGTTGTCAGCTGCCACAGTGTCAGCTCTGACTTACAGTGATGCTATGTGTTACAGAAAAAAATACTGCCTGGTCTTGTGACATCTTCCCAATTGTTATGCTTGAGCCCTTTGCCATAGCCACTGGACCATTCATCTTGTCGACAATGCTCATCTTTTTCACTGGCGCTCCACTTTACCAAACCTGATGTTCTTCTCCAGAGATTGGCCTCTCTTGATACTGTGTCCCAAGCAAATGAGAGGCAGCTTTACTATTTGTGATTCTGAGGAGCATTATAGTTGTATTCCCTCCAAAACAGATCTGCTCTTACTTTCAGCAGTCCATGGCATCCCCCTTACAGAAGGGCCTCAGGGAGGAGAGGAGCCAGTCATGTGCGACGTAGCGACGATGAAACATACAATTTTCCTCTAGTTCCTAAATGCTTCCTCCCTTCCTCCCCACTATCATGATCCCAATTCTACCTTACAAATCTGGCTAGACCACTGGTACAGATAGGAACTGGAAACACAGGAAATCTAGGGCTGATGATCCCTTCAGGACCAGTGGTATGAGTGATGATATTGGGAGGGTAGAGGGAGAGTGTGTTGGAAAAAGGGAACCAATTACAAGGATCTACATGTGACCTCCTCCCTGGGGGACGGACAACAGAAAAGTGGGTGAAGGGAGACGTCGGACAGTGTAAGATATGACAGAAAAACAATTTATAAATTATCAAGGGTTCATAAGGTAGGGGAAAGCGGGGAAGGAGGGGGAAAATGAGCTGATGCCAGGGGCTTAGGTGGAGAACAAATGTTTTGAGAATGATGAGGGCAATGAACGTACAAATGTGCTTTCCACAATTGATGTATGTCTGGATTGTGATAAGAGTTGTATGAGCCCCGAGTAAAATGGTTTTTAAAAATATTGGCACTTTCAATATTCTTCACAACAGCATAGTTCAATTGTATCCATTCATCTTCATTCTTCCTTATTCTTAGTCCAACTTTTGTATGCAGAAGAGGCAATTGAAAATACCATGGTTTGGGACAAGTGTGCCTTAGCCTTCAAAGTGACACCTAGGCTCTTTAACACTTTAAAGAGGTGTGTATAGCTGATTTGCTCATTGAAATACATATTTTTATTTCTTCAGTGCTGTTTCCATGGGCATTGATTATAAATCCAATAAAATGAAATCCTCTTGACAACTTCAATATTTTCTCCATTTACCATAATGTTATCTATTGTCCAGTTGTAATAATTACTGTTTCCTTTATATTGATTTGTAGTCCATATTGAAGGTTGTAGTCTTTGACCTTCATCAACAATTCCTTCAAGTCCTCATTACTTTCACCAAAAAGGTTGTGTGATATTCATATCTGAGAGGTAAAATTAAAGAGACATCATACAAGATAAAGCATGTAAGTGCTCACCTTCAGGACCACCATGACTTCAGGAGTCATATCTGCACAAGGAGAGTGAAACTATTTCCAGCCAAGGCTTATAGGGGCGTGTCAGTCCACATGTGTAACAGGAAGGAGTTGTACAATAGGCATACAGGTGACAGGAAGGCATACAGGTAATAAGAAAGGCAGGCTCTAGAATCAAGATGGCAGCCTAACCTTGGTCATCCCTGAGATGGCTTGACCTTAGGTGTCTTTGGGCTCTCCTTCAGGGGAACAATCCATTATCTTTATCAGAAGGGAGTGCCCTACCTAGGGTAGGATTGGCAAAGGGCCTGATTACCTTAGATGCCTTCAGGCAGACAACTTTCAAGCAGCTGACCTCCGAGGGTATCCTCAGTGACCACGTGCTCGCAAATAGCAATTTAGGCTTGGCATGTATTATGGTGCTACATCCTGAGGATTAACTTCTTTGTTTCCTGCACATATCAGATTTTTAATAAGCATGTTCCAAGCCTGAGGCTATATCTTCATATAGTCAAGCTTCTTGGAATATTTGTTAAGCAGACAGATTGATTAAGAATGGTGAAAAGATACCTCTGTTGCACACTTTTCCTGATTCTAAATTAAGCAGTGTGCCCTTGTCAGGTTTAAATGACTGCTTCTTGGTCTATGTACATGTTCCACATGAGCACAAGGAAATGGTCTGGAATTCCCATTCTTCTCAAAGTTATCCATAGTTGGTTATATCTGTGCAGCCCAAAACCTTAGCATAGTCATTAACACACAAGTCAGTATCTTTCTGGTATATACTGCTTTCCTCCAAGATCCATCTGAGTCAGCAGTCACAGCCCTTGTTTCAAGTCTTCTTCTGAATCTGGTTTGAATTGTTGCCAGCTACTTTTGTTTTTAATTGTCTTCAGCAAAATTTTACTTGTGTGTGAAACTGATGACATTTGATCATTTCTGCATCCTTTTAGTCGCCTTTCTTTGGAATGGACACAAATATGAATGTCTTCTAGTTGGTCACCCAGGTAGCTGTCAAACATTCTTTAGCAATAGCTGAGCACTTCTCATGCTTCATCGGTTTGTTAAAACACTTCAATTGGTATTTTGTCAATTTCTTGAGCCTTATTTTTCATTAATGCCTTCAGTATAATTTGGACTTTGAAGGATTTTAGCACAAGAAACTCCATTTTGAATCAGGCGCTTCCATGTTAGTTCTTGAAACTTACCCTCACCGACTTCCCCCGCCCTTCGGTACACCACAAATGTCCAAAAGTGCGTGTTCTTACTAACAGGATGCTTGCTCAGCTAGTTTGCCCAATTCCCAGAAAATTTAACGACTGCTTCCCTTTTTTATAATCCCTTGTGTAGGCACATTTCTCCCCCTTCCCTCTGTGCCTGCCAGCCAGGGGGTTATAAGAACACAGCTCAAACTTCCCTCTGCGCAGTTTCAATAACTCAATGCCCTGAGTTGCTGATCCTGCCCGCAAGCTTCTCAGTAAAGCCTGCTTCTAAAACTTTGTTAATTGGATCTCTGGTTCTGTTTTGTGCCCATATAAACGTTACAGACTTCTTTCTTCAGTACCATCACTGCTCTTGATCATGTGCTACCTCTTGAGATGGTTGAATGCCTACCAGTTCTTTTTGGGACAGTCCCTTGGTACCAAAGTGTATTCCTTCCACCTTCTGTTGATATATCCTGTATCATTCACTATATTGCCCAGAGAAGCCTTGAAAATTACAACTCAAAGTTGTTGTTTTTTCTCTAATTCTCTCTGTTTGATATACGCCAAGTGTATTTTTCCTTTTAGGTTTTCTAGTTCTAGCTCTTTGCATATTTCATAATAATGCTTTACTTTGTCTATTCAAGCTGCCCTTTGAAATTTTCTATTCAGTTCTTTCTTTTTAAAACAATTTATTAGGGGCTCATACAACTCTTATCACAGTCCATACATATACATACATCAATTGTATAAAGCACATCCGCACATTCCCTGCCCCAATCATTCTCAAAGCATTTGCTCTCCACTTAAGCCCTTTGCATCAGGTCCTCTTTTTTTTTTTCCCTCCCTCCCCACTCCCCCCTCCCTCATGTGCCCTTGGTAATTTATACATCGTTATTTTGTCATATCTTGCCCTATCCGGAGTCTCCCTTCCCCCCCATTCTCTGTCGTCCCTCTCCCAGGGAGGAGGTCACATGTGGATCCTTGTAATCAGTTCCCCCTTTCCAACCCACTCACCCTCCACTCTCCCAGCATCGTCCCTGACACCCTTGGTCCTGAAGGTATCATCCACCCTGGATTCCCTGTGCCTCCAGCCCTCCTATGTACCAGTGTACTACCTCTGCTCTATCCAGCCCTGCAAAGTAGAATTCGGATCATGGTAGTTGGGGGGAGGGAGCATCCAGGATCTGGGGGAAAGCTGTGTTCTTCATCGGTACTACCTCGCACCCTAATTAACCCATCTCCTCTCCTAAACCCCTCTATGAGGGGATCTCCATTGGCCGACACTTGGGCCTTGGGTCTCCACTCTGCACTTCCCCCTTCATTTAATATGGTATATATATATATATATATATATATATATATATATATATATATATACACATATATATATATATACACACATACATACATATATACATATATATACATACACACACATATACATATACACACATATATCTTTTTTTTTTTTTTGCATGATGCCTTATACCTGGTCCCTTTGGCACCTTGTGATCGCACTGGCCGGTGTGCTTCTTCCATGTGGGCTTTTTTGCTTCTGAGCTAGATGGCCGCTTGTTCACCTTCAAGCCTTTAAGACCCCAGACACTATCTCTTTTGATAGCCGGGCACCATCAGCTTTCTTCCCCACATTTGCTTATGCACCCATTTGTCTTCAGCGATCCTATCATGGAGGTGTGCAGTCAATGATATGATTTTTTGTTCTTTGATGCCTGATAACTGATCCCTTCGGGACCACTCGATCACACAGGCGGGTGTGTTCTTCCATGTGGACTTTGTTGCTTCTCATATTCAGTTCTTTTACTTCATCATTTCTTCCAATTACTTCACCATTTTCCAAAGCAAGTGTCAGAGTCTCTTCTGACATCCATTTTGATATTTTCTTTATTTTAGATGTCATTTTAACTTTTTATTGTGAATAGATGAAGACTCATAGATCAGGTCATCAGATTCATATTCAACATTCATACGCGTTCTGTTTCAGCTCATGCGTTACAGTTCCCTCAGTGTACCATTCTTTATCCCACTACTCCCCCTGTTCTAACTCTCTGAACCTTTCTTATCTTCACGTATGATATTCTTGATGCCATCCCATAACTCATCTGGATTTTGGTCACTAGTGTTCAATACATCCAATCTCTTACTGAGATGTCCCTCAAGTTCAGGTGGGATGTACTCAAGGTTATATTTTTGCTCTCGTGAATTTGTCTTTATTTTATTCAACTTCAACCTAAACTTACATATGAGCGATTGACGGTTTGTTCCACAGTCTGCTTCTGGCCTTGTTTTGGCTAATGATATCGAGCTTCTGTGTTGTCTCTTCCCACTGACTCAACTCACTGCCCTTGACTGACTCTGACTCACAGTGACCTCATGGCAGAACTGCCTGCGTAGGTTTCTGAGAATGGAAATCTCTATAGGAGAAGAAAATATGATTTTCCTTCCCTGTAGCAGCTGGTGGGTTTTAACTGCCAACTTTGTAATGAAACTCAGCTTAACATGTAACTCACTATACTACCCAGGACCCTGTCTCTTCTCCCAGATGTAGTCAATTTGATACTTGTGTGTTCCATCTGGTGAGGTCCATGTGCAAAGTTGTCATTTATGTTGAAAAAAGATGTATGAAATGAAGAAGTCACAGGTCTTGCAAAATGCCATCATTTATTGTTAGCTTCATTTTTATCACCAAAGCTATAAATTCCAACTACAGATCTTTAGGGGATCAGTCTAATTTTTCTCCTGCATATTAGCTAGTGGATTTGGAACACCAAACATTTGCTTAGCTACCGAACACTTATCCCACAGTGCTACCAGGGCTCCTTGATCCTTCCTCTTAGATGTATATACGTGCATATATACATGCATAAGTGATAACATACACCTATGTTCATATATAATAGACCACATAAAAACAGTTTCAGACATTTCTTTTAATCATTTTATTAGGGGTACATACAATTCATCACAATTCATACATACATCACTTGTGTAAAGCACATTTGTACATTCATTGCCCTCATCATTCTCAAAATATTTGCTCTCTATGTAAGCCCCTGGCATCAAGTCCTCATTCCCCCCTCCCTGCTCCCCTCTTCCTCATGAAACCTTGATAATTTATAAATTATTATTTTGTCATATCTTACATTGTCCGACGTCTCCCTTCACCCACTTTTCTGTTGTCCATCCCTCAGGGAGGAGATTATATGTAGACCATTGTAATCGGTTCCCCCTCTTCACCCCAGCCTCCCTCCTCCCACCCAGCATCGCCATCCTCACCACTGGTCCTGAAGGGATCATCCTCCCTGGATTCCCTGTGTTTCCAGTTCCTATCTGTACCAGTGTTAATCCCCTGGTCTAGGAAGATTTGTAAGGTAGAATTTGGATCATGATAGTGGGGGAGGAGGAAGCATTTATGAACTAGAGAAAAGTTGTATGTTTCATCATTGCTACAATGCACCCTGATTGGCTCATCTTTCCCCTCTAGCCTTCCATAAGGGGATGTCCAATTGCCTACAGATGGGCTTTGGGTCTCCACTCACAGTTATATGATTTTTTTTGTTCTGATGATGCCTGATGCCTGATCCCTTTGACACCTCATGATAACACAGGCTGGTGTGCTTCTTCCATGTGGGCTTTGTTGCTTCTGAGCTAGATGGCCACTTGTTTACCTTCAAGCCTTTAAGACCCCAGACACTATATCTTTTGACAGCCAGGCACTATCAGCTTTCTTCACCACATTTGGTTATGCACCCGCTTTGTCTTCAATGATCGTGTTGGAAAGGTGAGCATCATGGAATGCCAGTTTAATAGAACAAAGTATCCTTGCATTGAGGAAGTACTTGAGTGGAGGCACAACGTCCATCTGCTACCTTAATACTAAACCTATGCATATATGTAGATAGGTCTATTTCCACATCCTCATATATAAATATATTTACATATGTACATGTCTTTATCTAGTCTTCTATATATGCACTTTGCCTCCTAGCTCTTTCCTCTATTTCCTTTGACTTTCCTCTTGTCCCACTATCATGTTCAGCCTTCTTTTGGGTTTCAGTAATTCCTCTCGGTTACATTACCCTTGGTCACTCCCTATCAGGCATCCTACAGCCCCCTCACCACCGATTTGGATCACTTGTTATTCCCTCGTCCCTGGATTTGTTAACACCACTTCCTTTTCCCCCACCTCTCCCTCTCCCATGTCACCCCGGAACTCTTGGTCCCATTGTTTTCTCCTCCAGATTGTTCATCCAGACTATCTTATTTAGACAGACCTGCAGAGATAATAACATGCAGAAAAACAAGACCAAGCAACAAAAGAAAACAAAACAACAACAAGAAGCCAATGACAAAAACAAAACACAACAGCAAGAAAGAAAAGCTTATAGTTAGCTCAAGGACTGTTTGTTGACCTTTAGGAGTGTTTTCAGGTTGAGTCTGTTGGGGTGCCAAGCCCTGACCCCAAAGTCTATTTTTGTTATTCGCTGGGGACTTCGTTGTTCTGCTCCCCTTGCTGATCTGTTGCATACCCTTAGTGTTTTGCCTTGGTCTGTGGATCAGATCAGACGGAATTCCCACACTGTGTCTCCAGTGTTGTCCCCTGTAGGGCTATGGGTCAGTGAGGGATGTTGTGTCTCATAGTGGGGCCGGCCATGTTGTCTTCTCTGTGGATTGGCTGCTCTGAACGGGAATATCATCCTCAAGGCATGGTGGAACAGGATGTGCTCCACTCTCTCTTCCTCCCTCTTCATTTGCTCCCGTGTGCTCTGATCAGACATGTCCCTCTCTCAGAGCTGCAGATTGAGTGCTGTCCTCTGAAATAAATTCTTCAGTTGGGGGAGGGCAGGTGTCCATGTAGTTGGGATTGGGGCCAGCCCTACAGACATTTCTTAGACATAACCAAGCACTTTGCAGGAGTGAATTTCTGGGATTGAAGGATTGGCATGATAATTTGGTTTTGTTCACAAGAGAAAAGCTTGTCGTTAGTTCAGGGATTGTTTGCTGGCCCTTAGGAGCGTTTGGCATGATAATTTCATGGGCATCTCAGTCAATTGGCATAATATAATTTATTAGTTTAGGCTGCACATCTTAGTTTGGCGAATAGTGCTTGAGGTCTCGAAAGCGTGTTAGGGCTAAGATATAACTACTGGTCTGTACTTGTCTACAGCAAAAGAGAAACAAGGAAGCTAGACTCAAAGAAGAAACTAATCTTCAGGACAATAGTCTACTTTATTTTCATGGTAAAAATTTCACATTATGTGTTTATAAAAACATCTTTAAAAAAAATACCTTGAGGGGAGGGTGCAGTTTGGATAAAACAGAATTTTTCAAATCTTGAATTTTTTCAAATCTTTAATTGAAACCAGTCCCTGAGGTCAACTGTAGTTAAAGAACAAATGGACTCAAAAATGAATGATTATCACCCCTAATGTTTTTCTCAAACCCAAGAGTTGTATCCACTGGATGCCGGAGGTCAGCCTTGTCAGGTTTGAAGCTGGGCTGGGTAGGAGCAATGCTGGCCACTGGATTGGACTGTGTGCACACTGGTAGCAGAGCCCAGCCCGGGGCATTTCCAGGCTATCCGTGATCCGGGAAGCCATTGCCTCAGCAGGGTGGCAGCAGTCAGGGTTATCGCTGTGATCCCTGACTCTGGCACCTATAGGCTCAATCCCATCTCCATTCACTCTCATGTGTCTCCTTTCTCACTCTGTACAGGCATATGAGTGTATACGGACCAAGTCCAGCTGCCAACACTGCCCCTACCCAGTCCAACTGCATGCCCAGCAAGGCTGAGTTTTATTCAATGAATAGAACTCTTGGGTTTCGTCCCTCAGACTGTCACCGGGTTTTCTATGTTGTCCTAAGGCTCTACGAGGCTTTAACTATGGGTTGTATGAGGACTGCCTGTATACAATATAGTGTTTGTAGACTATCTACATTGCAGAACACTTTATGTCACAGGCTGTATTGTTGGAGTTAATTGATGCATGCAGCTGTACTTTACAACCAAGATAAGGATGGAAAGGGGCGGGCAAACTAAATAGATGGGATGAGAATAACCAGAATGGAAATAAAGAGAATGTTTTTTTTCTTCCTTTTTAAAGCATTTTATTAGGGGCTCATACAACTCTTATCACAGTCCATGCATGTACATACATCAACTGTATAAAGCACATCTGTACATTCTTTTCCCTAATCATTTTCTTTTTTTTTCTTAAAGAGAATGTTTATGCCTTGTGAAGAATGTAAAGATAATGTCACTGAACAACTTTTGTCAAAATTGCTGAATGAAACCTGAACTACTGTGTAATCCTACATTGAAAACACACACAAAAATTTCAAGGTTTCTAAAAGTCAACAAGTGAAAGGAGAGATAAAGGAAGAATGGGACGGTGGTGATATCACTTGAGCTGGGTGGTGGGTGCACGGAGCTGTCAGGACAGCATTCCCAAAACAGGTTTATTTGAAAGCTACAATGACAAGGTTTTGTTTTTCATTCCAAAAAATCGTGCTAAATTGCTGGATGATAACAAAGAAAAATTAATACTGAGAAATAACTTGGGTAAAGATCAGTGAAAATGAAAATAAAACACCGCTCTGCCGTGGAGCCAATGCCTACAGGGCAGGACAGAACTGCCCCTGTGGGTTTTGAGACTGTAACTCTCTAGGGGAGTAGAGAGCCCCATCTTTCTCCTGAGGAGGCACTGGTGGTTTCAAACTGCTGACCTCATAGTTAGCAGCCCAGCGTGTTACTATTATACCATCAGAGTTCCTTATAACAATAGAGGTAGGCATCAACTAAGTCCACATGGAAAAGGCACATCAGCCTGTGTGATGCAAGAATTATAAATAATAAAATCCAAATCTGAAGGAGGGAATGGATTTCTCGGTGGGAAATAACTCGGTTCTTGGCTTTGCAAGAGGAAGAATTCATGTGTAAGCTTGGTTTGTGATCCGTGGGTTTTCATAAAGTGCAGAAGAAGTTTCAGGTTTTACAGTCACTGAACACGGGCAACCTCTTGGGGCTCACCCCCCCCACACACACCGCCCCTGTGGTAGCCTGAGGCCAGAGAGACCATGACGTGGCAGAGCCAGCACAGGACAGGAGCCACGGGTGACAAAAAAGAAGAGGGGAGAGAGGTGGTTCTCGTGGCCCAATTATTTGATGCCTATGGTTGGGAGGCTTGACTGAAGTTATTGGTTGACCCTATTGGCTGAGTTAATTAAGCCCACCTGGGCCTAGTTTGGGCCGCCCAGGTGTACCACCCATCTGGCTTGGGCTGGAATTGGCACATGCCCAGCTAGTCTTTATGACTGGCTAAGGGCTCCCCTGATTCTCTTCCAACAGGGGTCCTTCAGGCACGGAGAGGGATGACCCCTGTCCCTGTTGCTAGCTACCTAACAAACAGTAACAGAGCTTTAATTCTGAACACATGGTTTTCAGAAAGCTATGGATGACAGAGCCCCAAATCCATTTACAAGGTCCACACCTGGATCAAGCCTCAATGGTCTTGTTGTCAGACAGAGAGCATTGTCATGTCGATTATGCCAGATGTAGTTAGGTTAAAATGCAATTCCTAAAAAATAATAATAATACAGTTCCTTATTACTTGACCGCCCTTTTGATGCCTTTTGAAGTTGTTTCAGTTTAAAGAGAAAGTGGAAGGGAAATCCATGTGGATTAAGCCGCCAGTGAATTCTCTCTGACCGTGGACCAGGGAGGTGAAGAGCCTTGTTGTTGATGTAGAGTACATTAGAAAGGAGATTATTCCAGTTGCAGGTAAGTTAAAAATTGACATCTTATCATTTGATCTCCCTGGGGTTTTATTTAAAATTTGTTCTAGTTTTTTTTAATGTTTTTTTATGTTTTCTTCTTCTTTGGACTGAGATAGTCTGTTTTATTTTGTTGTTATTTGTGTGTTTTTCTGTATATGAAAGCTATGATAGGTAAATCTATAGAGACAGTAACTGGATTAATGGTTTCTTGGGAGTACAGCGGGGGCTTCAGGGGAAATTGGGAGCTAAGAGCAATGAATACACAAAAGAAGAAAATGTTCTAAAGTTGAGTTTGGTGCTGATTGTACAACTTTTTAAAATATGATTCAACTATTGAATTGTATGATATGTGAATTATATGTCAACAAAACTTTTTTTTTCTTTAAAGAATAGTAGAGGTGGAAGAATTTTAAAGCTATAAGCACTTCTAAGGAGAAGCCCAGAGACTGGGCAAGCACTCGATGATTACATGATTTTTGAATCTCCTTCTAATTTCACATATCCTGTTCTATTGTTGGGGCTTTCAAGAAGTTGTCTGTCTTCTCCTTAATTCTTTCCCCTCGTCTGTAAAATGCAAAGAGAAATGTGTCCTGTATATTGCAAAATGATTTTTAAAAAATAATTTTTAAAATCTCATTTAAAATGAGATTATTAAACTGATAAGAACAGATACTACACTTGGTTTTAGCCAAAAGGCCAAGAAGCAATTATGAAAGGTTCATGAAGGGGGAGGGGGAGTGGGGAGGGAGGGGAAAAATGAGCAGCAGATATTAAAGGCTCAAGTAGAAGGCAAATGTTTTGAGAATGATATGGCAACAAATGCACATATGTGCTTGACACAATGGATGTATATATGGATTGTGATCATTCAATTGTACAAGCCCCCAATAAAATGATTTTAAAAAATGAGATTATATATGTGAAAACAATTTTCAGATTATGATGTGCTTTACAAACATGATTAATTAAATCTGGGGCATAGTGAACTGGTTTTTTTTTCATTGACTTATTCTTTGTCCTTTTGAAAATTCAATCAATTCAATCTTCTCTTTTGTAAATTAGGGCTGTGTCTTTGTTTCATGGGTGAACTACATCGTGGCACCATCAATTCTTTCATTGTTTGCCTTTGCAATTGAGTTAATCATGTGGTAATGTACACTGATTATGGAGACCCAAAGATAAAATGTGTTACTTAGGACTCTTCAAAAGCATAGGCACAATTTAAATCACTCATCCCAATATGTTTTTCATATTTGTTTTCTCTTTGTTGCTTATTTAAGATTATCTAGTTTTTAAAATTTAAAGCATGTAATAACATTTACCAGAATAAAAAATGAAACCATATTTAAAGTGAAAATGAAGTCTCTAATCCTGTACCTTCTATCCATCCAGTTCCTACATACCATTTAGAGCAGCGGTTCTCAACCTGTGGGTCGCGACCCCTCTGCGGGTCAATGACCCTTTCACAGGGGTCGCCCGATTCATAACAGTAGCAAAATTACAGTTATGAAGTAGCAACGAAAATAATTTTATGGTTGGGGGTCACCACAACATGAGGAAGTGTATTAAAGGGTCGCAGCATTAGGAAGGTTGAGAACCACTGACTTAGAGGGAGCCATAACAACAGTAATTGACTTCTTGTGTATGTTTGTTTCCAGAGGGGATTTTGAAAGCGTCCACCAGCTGATGTAAGTATCTGTTAGCCCTCCCTTTTTAAGTAAACATGGTGGTAGCTCATTGAACAGTGTTCTGTGTCCTGCACTTTTCATTTAACAATATCTTTCTGTAACAAAACATAAACAATTCCCTCAATCATCCTGACAGCTGCAGCAAATTCCATTACATGAATGTACTATAATTCAGTTACCTTGGCTCAATTTTAAGTGAATTCTGATCTTTTGCTACTGTATATACTATCAACTTGAACATTCATTATTTTCATTTTGTATATCTGTAGGATAACTTCCATACAGCTTATTTCCAAGTGTCTTAGTTGCTTTTTGGAGCTGGTCCCTAGTTCTGTATGTTTTTCTTCCGTTAACAAAAAACCCCACTGTCATCAAGTCAGTTCATATCTACACAGTAAACTACCGGGCAGAGCTGAACTGGTCTTTGGGGTTACAAAGACCATACATCTTTAAGGAATAAGGTCCTCATCCTTCTCCTACTGAGCAGCTAGGAGTTTTGAATCTCCAACCTTGAAAGTAGCAGACCAGTGCTTAACCCACAGTGTCACCAGTACTTCTTTTTCAACTAGAGAAACCACAGTTGCACACAATTCTCTCAGAATAAACCATACAATGTTAAATAGAGCAGAATTCTTTTTCTCACTTTTGTTCTCAAAAATCAGATATGCCTATATTATAAATTAGTTTTTCAGTGACCTAACACTTGTTCTAAAACATAGCATTTATAAATAACAAGGACCTAAAATTGCTAAAGTATATTAAGTAGTATTCTTTTTAGGTATTTTGCTGCATTATATATTCTTTGACTTCTTTTTTTCACTCTAATGTATTTCTTTGTTTGTGTTTCCGTTTTAAAGTGAGAGTTTGATTAAGGCCAAGGCCATCCCATTCCTAACAACAAAAACAATTATAAACAAGGTATAGAATGGGAAAACATTATTTTATTTGCCAGGTATATGTGGTGACTAAATGGACTTATTCAAAATGTTTCATCTCATTATTTGTTTATATTTATCAATTTCAGTTCTAGCATATACAAATGCCATACAAATAAAAAGTATCTTTAGCTCCAGAATTGAGTACTTATAGTTTGTTAGTGCTTCAGTTGGCACCAAATGCTTGAGAACTTCTACTTTTTCTTAATGTTGACTAATGCTCAATGATTCAGAGTGACTTAAAAGCTGGCAGAAATAATGACTAAGTCTAAGAAGATTTTCAATTTCTAAAGCATACACTAGGCAAATGGCATCGTATTACTTTCTGGTGAGCAGTATGGTAAATCCACCAAAAATGGAAATTCATAAATAACCCCAAGTGGTCACTTCAATTGTCTGAGTATGATTTTTTTCTGTTGTTTCAGTTGTACCTTTCTTTCTTGTCCCACTCCTTTGCCCCAGAGCTGCTTCCTTTAAACCTCCCAGATCTGCAATGCAGGAGTGAAATGTCCTTCTTCATTGATATCTGTCCTTCTATTACTTTTCACCAGTTCAGGGAGGTAAGACGAAGTTTGGTGAGTCCATAAATTAGAAGAATGGTTGACAGTGGTTTGAACTTAGATTAGAATTGGCATATAATGAAGCTGAATAACAGAAAACAACCAAACTCGGGATTGAACATTCACTTCCTTCTTTATTTAATAGAAAGAACTAAGTAAATAGCATCTAGATGAAGAAAGAGAGGGAGGGCCATAATTTTTTAAAATCATTTTATTGGGGGCTGGTACAGCTCTCTTATCACAACCCATCCATCCATCCATTGTGTCAATCACATTTGTACGTATGTTGCCATCATCATTTTCAAAACATTTTCTTTCTACTTGAGCCCTTGATTCATCTCCTCATTTTTCCCTCCCTTGCTCCTTCATGAACTCTTGACAATTTATACATTTTTGTTATTTTGTCATGTCTTACACTGACCGATGTCTCCCCTCACCCACTTTCCTGGTGTCCATCCTCCTAGGAGGGAGTTATATATAGATCATTGTGATCAGTTCTCCCTTTCTCCCACCACCTTCCCCTTACCCTCCTGGTATTGCTTCTCTCCTTATTGGTCCTGAGGGGTTTATCTGTCTTGGATTCCCTGTGTTTCCAGCTCTTCTCTATACCAGTGTACATGCTCTGGTCTAGCCAGATTTGTAAGGTAGAATTGGGGTCATGATAGTGGGGGAAGGAAGCATTAAAGAACTAAAGAAAAATTGTATGCTTTATTGTTGCTACACTGCACCCTGACTGGTTCGTCTCTTCTTTGGGACCCTTCTGTAAGGGGATGTCCAATTGTCTACAGATAGGCTTTGGGTCTCCACTCTGCACTCCCCCTCATTCACATTTATATATATATATATATTTTGTTCTGAGCCTTTGATGCCTGATACCTGATCCCATAGACCTTCATGATCATACAGGCTGGTGTGCTTCTTCCATGTGAACTTTGTTGCTTCTCAGGTAGAGGGCTGCTTGTTTATTTTCAAACTTTTTTTGTTGTTGTTGCTATCTTCAAACTTTTAAGACCCCGGATGCTATAGCTTTTGATAGCCTGGCACTATCATCCTTTTTCACAACATTTGCTTATGTACCCATCTTGTCTTCAGTGATCATGTCAGAAAGGTGAGCATTACGGAATGCCAGTTTTTTAAAACAAAGTGTTCTTGTGTTGAGGGAGTACTTGAGTGGAGGCCCGATGTCCCTGTGCTACCTTAATGCTTAACATATAAATATATGTACATAGATCTATTTCCCTATCATTATATAAAAATATATTTACATATATACATGTCTGTATTTAGACCTCTATAAATGTCCTTTGTCTCCTAGTTCTTTCCTCTATTTCCTTTTACTTTCCTCTTGTCCCATTATCATGTTCTGCCTTCATTCAGATTTCAGTAATTCCTCTTGGCTACATTGCCCTTAATCAAGCCCCACCAGGCATCCTATACTCTCCTCGCCATCAATTTTAGATCACTTGTTCCCTTGTCCCTGGGTTGGTTGACACCCTCCTTCCTTTTCCCCAACCTCCCCATATCCTGTGTCACCCCCAGAACTATCAGTCCATTTTCTGGTTGAGTCTGCTGGAGTGCCATGCCCTGGCCCCAAAGTCTCTTTTTTGTATTCCCCAGGGGCTCTCCTTGCTGCTCTGTTGCATGCCCGTAAGGTTTTACCTGGTGTGATGGGGTCAGGTGGGGTACAATTCTTGCACTGTGCCTCTAGTGTTTTCCCCATAGCACTATGGGTCAGTGAGGTACATCGTGTTTCATGGGAGGGTCAGCCCTATGGTCCTCTCTGTGCATTGGCTGCTCTGAATAGGAATATTGTTCTTGGGGGTTGTGGGGGAAGGCCATTCTTTACCTATTCTTAAAGACCAGGAATCTTTCAATTTGCCTGCACTCCTTTTCACTATAAATTCTACCTCATAGATCATAAAAACTTCAACCTTAATCTATCTAGAGTAGCAACCAAGAGCTAAAGATTAAACATAACCACTACAAGAAAAACTTCTCCTTACAGGGCTGGGTTATTGGTTCGTATATCAGTCTTTACAACTTGAAACTGTTACAATCTTTTATTTTTGTTGTTGATGATCTTGTGATAGTAAAGAATCATTTAGCTTCACCAAATATGTCAGGGTTTAATACGTTTCCCTCACAGTTTATCTTTCGTGCTTTCTGAGCTCTTCCGTGTAAATAATTTCTATGAGATATGAAAAGTTCCATACATAGTCATATATCAATGATTTACATAGCAGCCATACATTTTTAAATTATCTATCAAATATTTCATTCGCTAACTATCTCTGACTCTGTGTCTTACATTAGTCTCTGCATTAGTTTGGGTAGATTAGAGAAACAAATTCATGGACACTCATATGTGTATAAGAGGTTTATATACAAGAGCAGTTGAATATTGAGAAAACATCCCAGCCCAGTTCAGATCAAGTCCATAAGTCCAATATTAGCCCATATGTCTGATACCAATCTATAAAGTCCTCTTCAGACTCACAAAATACATGCAATGATGCCAAATACAGGAGGATTACAGGCCAGTGGGTTCGAAGTGTTGTGGATCCAGTGGCATTGTAATCATCTCAGTGCTGGCAGGGGTCTCTATGTGGTTTCTCTGGCTCCAGAGGTCTGGTTGCATTAGGGTAGGACAGGTCCATGTGGTTTCTCCAGCTCCCAGGGCGTAGTGCCATGTGTTGTATCAGTAGAGTGTCTCTCAGGGAGTGAGTGGAAGAGGAAAAGAATGTCTTCCGCCTCCAAAAAGGAAATGCAGGAGTTCCCAGATTTGTCAGGAGAAGGCCATGCTCACACAGAGGCCTCATTGGTTATATCTTGATTGACAGGCCAGACTCCACCCCTTCACTCTAATCCTCTCATATTGACACCAGATTATATAACTACCACAGTCTCTTTGTTTAGCGGCTACCTCTGTTACTCTTCAGATTGACCTCTAAATACTTTTTTGGGTTTTTTTAAAAATCATTTTATTGGGGGCTCACATAGCTCGTATCACAATCCATCCATCCATCCATCCATCCATCCATCCATCCATCCATCCATCCATCCATCCATCCATCCATCCATTGTGTCGAGCACACTTGTACATTTGTTGCCATTATCATTTTCAAAACATTTTCTTTCTACTTGAGCCCTTGGTATCAGCTCCTCAAGTTTCCCCCTCCCTTCCCCTTCCTCCCTCATGAACCCTTGATAATTTATAATTTGTTATTATTTTTTCTAAATACTTTTTAGTATGCATCTTAAAAGGACAATTAAAAATAAAGATATTTTCTCACATAAGCCCAAGACCACGGTCACATCTAATAAAATTAACAGAAATTCTCAAGGCAAACAATTCTAGAACATTTTTTTCATGCTTCCAGCATTTAGTGTATAAATATCAGCGAAGTCTAGATAACAACAGCTCTGGTTTTCTGAAAGGAAAAAAAAACTGAAGCAAGTCTGGCCATTCTAAGCTTAGCGATATCTGAAGACACGATCATAATGTGAGTCAGCACACGCTGAATAGTGCCGTGTCTGATCTGCAGCCCATCCCTAAAAGGAATGAAACACAGTTCACGACAGAAGATCTGAAAACAGCTCAAGTCTCCCAGCAGCCTTCATCATGTAAGATGTACCAAGAGATTTAAGGCTGATATTAGATGTGCTTGTAGACTGCTAGAATCGGAGCTCTTTTTAGCTCAAAATAGCACAGATATCGTCAAAAAGTCCCTGCAGGGTCGGCATCCGAGGGAGCTGCTTTGGCGCGGCTGACTGTGCTTTTACGGAGGTGTGCCAGAAACTGTGGTCATGAGCAACGTCTTACGTGATGAGACTTGGCAATCAAGTCGCCTTTGGCGAGGAAAACTATTGAGAATGAGTGCCTGCCGTGGCAGATAGCCCTCCGCAGCAATGATGATGCTAAAGGTAAAACAATGGAAACACTCATTTTCAAACAAACCATTAGGCAGTCAATGATTTGGTGGTGTGTAAGCAGCATACGTCTAGTCTAGTACTTAAGAGAGAGAGCTCTGAAAAGAGACAGGTTCGGATTCCTGTTTTTATACATATTTGCTATATGACCTGGAAAAAATCATTTCATCTCTATAGGCCTCAGGAAGGGGCCCTGGTGTCATCGTGGGCTAAAGACTGAACTTCTAACCACAAGGTCAGCAGTTTGAACCTACCAGACTCACTGCAGGATCAAGAAGAGGCTGTCTGCTCATGTAAAGCAGTCTTGGAGACCCAAAGAGGCAGTTCTACCCTGTCCTATAAGGCTGTTATGAATCAGAATCAACTTGATGGCAGTGAGTTCAGTTTTTATTTTCAGGTAACTTGATATTGAAAAAAATGTTCTAGAGCAGTGATTCTCAACCTGTGGGTCACTCCCCTTGCGGGCTGAAACCCTTTCGCAGGGGTTGCCTGATTTATAACAGTAGCTAAATTACAGTTATGAAGTAGCAACGAAAATAATTTTATGGTCGGGGGTCACCACAACATGAGGAATGGTATTAAAGGGTTGCGGCATTAGGAAGGTTGAGAACCACTGTTCTAGAGTAATTTGAGCAATTTGACCTCTTGGAATCTGTAACCTTCATTGTCAATTGCCAAATCACCTTTTAGTTCTACATGAATTTTGAGTTTTGTTAACTTGAGATAATAAATAGTACTTTAAGGGCACAAAGTTTAAAAGTTTCACTTCTAGGTATTTACACGAGATAAATTAAGACATACATCCACATAAAAAACTCAATATTGGAAATATCCATAACAGCATTTTAAATAATAGCCACAAAGTTGAAACAACCCAAATATTCAACTGATGAATGTGTGAGTGAAATTTGGTATGTCTACACAGTACTGGCATATGCTATAACATGGATGATCCTTGAAAACATGCTCAGTGAAATGTCATAAAAATGGAATCACACAGTGAAATAAATAATACAAATTTAATCAACATATGATACTTGTTATTCTCTGTTTTGTTATAAGAGTTTTATGACATTAGTGAAAATTTAAATATTAACCATTGTTTTAGCTATTTTCATATTCCTTCTTCTGTCTAAAAACTTTTTTTTTTTTTACAGTTGTCGAGTCGTTTATTGAGAGGGAATGTCCATTTTAATCTTCCTGGGCTGGTTTTTAATTTTTTTCTTTTTCTTAGTGCTGTTGCTCTTGCTGCTAGCAGCCGCCTCCTCGGGTCCACGTCTAAAAACTTTTTTCAACCATTTTATTTGCATCTACTTCACAAGTACGATTCAATAGTTCAATCTTTTTAAAAAATCATTTTATTGGGGGCTTGTACAACTCTTATCACAGTCCATACGTATATCCATTATGTCAAACACTTTTATACATTTGTTTCCCTCATCATTCTCAAAACATTTGTTTTCTACTTGAGCCCTTGGTATCAGCTCCTCATTTTTTACTCTCCCTCCCCCTCCCCCTTCCCCCTGAAACCTTGATAATTCATAAATTATTATTTTGTCATATCTTACACCGTCCAACATCACCCTTCACCCACTTCTCCGCTATCTGTCCCACCCAGGGAGAAGGTTATATGTAGATCCTTGTAATTTGTTTCCCCCTTTCTCCCTCACCTTCCCTCTACCCTCTGATCTTACAGTTTTTCATTGTTGATTCTCCTTTTTTAGTTATGTCCATAGAATGGATACCTAGAAATCAGTGAGCCTCATGGGGTTCTTTCATACAAGACAATACATACAAAAGAAATTTAAGAATTGAAAAGCACTGTGCAAACATGAAGGAGCCCGGTGGTGCAGTGGTTTTGGCTGTTAACCACAAGGTCAGCCGTTTGCAACCACAAGCTCTGCAGCAGGAAGTTGAGGCTTTCTAGCCCCATAAAGGCTTACAGTCTCAAAAGGGTTACTGTCTCGAAAGCCCACAGAGGTCGTTCTACCCTGTCTTATAAGGACACTATGAGTTGGAATCTGCTTGGTGGCTGTAAATTTGGTTTTGGATACAAATATGAGACGCTATAGCAATATCATCATCGTTCCCTCTACATACACCCAGCTTCTCAATTCCCTTTGTGTTCAACTGTACCAGCCCAAGACAACTGCCATAAACAACTGCACATATTGATCACTTATTATATGCCACACACTGAGCTAAACACTGTATACATTAGTACATTTAGTCTTAATGAGTCCCCTGCTGGGGAGATAATATTCCTCTGTTTCACAAAGACAGTACTGAGCATTGGTAAAGTGAAGTCATCTAAAGTGACACAGCACTGAACCATGAAGTGTATCTGTACAGAAAGTCCCTGTCCCTGCTTGAACCATTCGGCTGTTCCTTCAGGATCTACTGCATCACTGAGTGGGTAGTTTCCGATCCCTGTATCCCTCCTTCCAGATCATCAGAGGGCCCCTCTTCTTGGATTACTGTCCTGGTCCTCTGCTGACACAGACATTCTAAAATGCAAATCTGACCATCATTTAGTGGGCTTCTATCACTGTCAAGATAAAGGTCAGAATCTGCAGTTGGGCGTTCTCCTCCCTACGTCTCCCTTTCTCTCGTGTAGTCCCCTTACGATGTCATGCAAAGTCATATTTCCATGCCGACGCCCCTGCTGTTGCCTGGGCCTGTCACATATTTGCTAACCACAGCTGCCTTCCTCGTTCAGGTGATACCTATCTTTCCTACTCATTTGAAGCATCTTGTTTTTTGAAAAAGTTTTTTTCCCCTGTTATTATAACATTATTCCTTTATTTTTACATGAAACAAAAAGCCTTTACGCTTTATCTTGACAGCTTGAGATTTCACAAGTTTTCAAGGGAGATTGATAGATTAAAAAAATTTTTTTTAGATTGATAAATTTTAATATATCAGAGGTACTTGAAGGATGGGAAGATAATATGTCAGAAATAAAAGAGTTGAAGACAAAGAGTCATGTTAAAGATTTACATTACCTGTCCTTGACACCATGGATATATGTATGAATTGGGATAACTGTACGAGCCTCCAATAAAATGATTAAAAAATGAAACAGATTTACATTATCAACTTTGAGAATGGGCAAGGGCAGAATGGGGGATGACCAACATGTTCAAAAGTGTCATGAGGATAAGCTTAACAGAAAGAAACTTTTCCTTACCAATAGAACTGGTAGTGTCTCTGTCCTTTCGTTGTGACTATTTTGGAAAGGATCTCTGCGTACCGCAGAAAGATGACCTGGATACTGTTCAGCGCTGTGATTTGGGGCTTCTCAAGTTGAGTAATTTCATATTAGTTTTTCTTAAAAACAACATGTACAAATCAGCAACAATAGGGACTTTTAGTGTAGACAGTTCCCAGCACGGAGGTTATTTAAATCATCATTTTACATTTCCCTACCAAAGGCAGAAGAAATCGTTCAGAGATGCACCAAGCAAAAAGACTAAATAGGTGTCATAAGATGGACCACTTGAGACACCATCGGAGCACACAGGTACAACAGACTAATTGAAGTACACGGAGTGAGATGGAATTTTCTTTTTTTTCAGAGGCAGGCCAATCAGGCTTACTTTTATTGAGTGACTGATCAATAAAACTGCCAAGGCCACTCTTGGTCTTGAAGATCTCTTCTTTCTTGGCCTGGAGTTGCTCCTCACGGCCCTTGTGTGTTTCCTTGGTCTTAGACCTGCGCGCTCAGAGTTCCTGCGAGCCTGTCTGCCTTCAGCTTCTGGATGTTCCCTGAGAATCTGCTGGTTCTTAAACACGTTCCCCTTCACCTTCAGGGACAAGCTGCGATACCTATGGCGGTCAGTGTGGACTCCCGCTATTTCTGAGCAGCTGCGCAGAGGCCTCATCCTTCTCATCCACGTGAGCTTCTCGGCATGCGACCATTGGCAGTGTTCCCTTTCACTTACCTGTGCTCTTATGCCTGCCCTTCCGGCGGGCTAGGCTGTTTTTGCGGTACCGGCCCGAGAATGGACGGTCCTGGGCTTGCGGATGATAAGACCATCTTTGATCAGTTTCCCGACTGGCCGACGAGAGTTGGCATTGGCCGTTTCATTGGTCTCGCTGGGGTCCAACCAGACGTTCTTCTCGCCACAGTGGAGGGCCTGAGCATACTCAGGGCTGCAGCCGCAGCGCCAAAAGGCAGGATGGTATTTTCAAACAACTCAGGGACAATAAAAGAAGCTAACTAGACAAGGCTACATACAATGACAGCGTCTCTGAAAGTGATTGCAGTGTGAGATCCATGCTTCTGCACAGGCCTCTTCCAAGGTCCTGGTAGGGAAGCCATGATGGTGAGACTCTCATTCTTTCATTCTTCCCTGTGATGGTTTTCATTTGTTTTACTTCATTAATCATGTTAGCTTTTTGTGTCTTCATTTGTAGATTTAAGATCATTTGGTACTTGAAAGTCAAGATAGATAACCCATCAGAAAAAGTAACGGGAGTAATGGGTCCCAGAGAGTAAGGGAAGAGAGGGGATGAGAAGCGGATCACAGTGATGACTGTATAACCACACTCCATAGGCACGAACAACAGGTCATATGTGAATGGATATATTTGATGTGTAAGTCAAGATATAACAACAACAACAAAAAAACCCAAAATACTATTACAGGGAAAAAAAAGGCATAAGGGTTACTAGGGAGTATGGAGGGGGGAGGGGATAAAGGGGAACTGATATCAAGGAGTTCAAGAAGAAAGAAAATGTTTGGAAAATGAGTGTGGTAGCAATTGTACAAGACTTCTTGATGCGATTGAACTATGGAATGTTGTGATATCTGTAAGATCTCCCAATAAAATGATTTTTTTAAGTAATAAAAAAATAGGGGAAAAAAGGGAAACCAAGCTGATTCCAGGAACCCAAGTGGAAGGTGAATTATGAGAGTGACGAGTGCAACGAATGTATAAGGGTGCTTTGCTCATTTGATGTATGCACAGATTGTGATAAGAGCCTTATGAGCCCCAATAAAAAGTTAAAAAAAAAAAAAAGAAAATGATTAGGGCAAAGAATGTACGGATGTGCTTTATACAATTGATGTATGTATATGTATATGTATGGATTGTGATAAGAGTTGTATGAGCCCCTAATAAAATGTAAATAAATAAATAAATTAATTAATTAAAAAAAATAACAACAAACCTCCTCCCCCCAGAAAAATTTATTTCAATGGATGGCATTGAATCTGCAGCTCTGGGAGAGGGACATATCTGATCAGAGCACATGGAAGCAGATGAAGGGGGATGAGGAGAAAGTGGAGCACATCATGGCCCACCAGGCTGTGAAGACGATGTTCCCAATTAGAACAGCCAGTCCACAGAGGACCACATGGCCGACGACCCCACGATGAGGCATGACGCCCCTCACTGACCCATAACCTTACAGGGGACAACACCAGAGATACAGTGTGGGAATTGCACCCGATTGGATCCCACCACACCAAAGCAAAACACTAAAGGGGTGCAACAGAACAGCAAGGGAATGGAGTGGCGAAGCCCCAGGGAATGCTGAAGGTGGACTTTGGGGCCAGGGCGTGGTGCCCCAACAGACTGGACTGGAAAACACTGCTAAAGGCCAGCAAACAATCCTTGAACTAACTACAAGCTTTCCTTTCCTGTGTTTTGCTTTGCTTTTTGTCATAGGTTTGTTGTTTTGTTGTAGATTGTTGCTTGGTTTTGATCTGTCTTGTTTTTGTGCATGCCATCATCTCCACAGGTCTGTCTAAATAAGATAGGCTAGATGAACAATCTGGAGGAGAAAACAATGGGACCGACAGTTCCGGGGGGACATGGGAGAGGGGGAGGTGGGGGAAAGGTAGTGGTGTAAAAAAACCCAGGGACAAGGGAACAACAAGTGATCCAAATCGGTGGTGAGGAAGGTGTGGGAGGCCTGGTTGGGCATGATCAAAGGTAATGTAACCAAGAGGAATTGCTGAAACCCTGGTGGGGACTGAGCATGATAGTGGGACAGGAGGAAAGTCAAAGGAAATAGAGGAAAGAGCTGGGAGGCAAAGGGCATTTATAGAGGTCTGTCAGGGGAAGCCAGCCCCTAACACATCATTACGGGTCCGGTAGGCGCAATTGTACAGCGATAATAAGTAAAGATCATAGTAAAGTTATAGAGAGCATGAGAGATAGAAATATTGAAATAAATGGGAGTCAGACACAATTCATAGTAGCATGCTCACTTCTGCCCCGCTAGATGGTCCACGTGGAGGGAGAGAGAGAGTTTAATGGTAGCCCCGGCCCCTTTTATATTCTCTGGGGACATGCAAGCCCCCTAATTACAGGTGAGGACATACGTCACAGGAAAGGGCTGTACCATAGGTAATATAGTAATCAGACGGGGTGGTCTAGGGACATACACGCAATAGGAAGGTGAGGGATTGGGGTTATACATGTGACAAGATGGGCGGATCTTAGGTTCAGGATGGCCTAACTTTGACCTATTCCCTAGATCTCCATAGGAACCATTATCAGTAGGGTGTGAACGCTTGGTCTCAGGCCTCAAGGAGGAATAGTCTATTGTCTCCAGTAGCAGGGAGTGAGGCCTGCCATATAGTCTGGTTGACTAACTGCCCTGGGGAGGATGTCTGTAAGTGTTTGACCTCTCCCCACAGAGGTCTAGATAAAGACATGTACACATGCAAATATATTCATATATGAGGATGGGGAAATAGATCTATGTGCATATATTTATAGGTTTAGTGTTAAGGTAGCAGATGGGCATTGGGCCTCCACTCAAGTACCTCCCCAATGCAAGAATACTTTTTTCTATTAAATTGGCATTCTATGATGCTCACCTTCCTGACACAACCGCTGAAGACAAAATTGGTGCATAAGCAAATGTGATGAAGAAAGCTGATGGAGCCCGGCTATAAAAAGAAATAGCATCTGGGGTCTTAAAGACTTGAAGGTAAACAAGCAGCCATCTAGCTCAGAAGCAACAGAGCCCACATGGAAGAAGCACACCAGCCTGTGTGATCACGAGGTATGGAAGGGATCAGGTATCAGGCATCATCAGAATAAAAAATCTTACCATAGTGAATAAGGGTGGGAGTGCAGAGTGGAGACCCAAAGCCCATTTATAGGCCACTGGACATCCCCTTACAGAAGGGTCTCTGGGAGGAGACAAGCCAGTCAGGGTGCGATGTAGCAACGATGAAAAATACAACTTTCCTCTAGTTCTTAAATGCTTCTTCCCCCCTGCCCCCATCATAATCTCAATTCTACCTTGCAAATCTGGATAGACCAGAGGATGTACACTGATACAGATGGGAACTAGAAACACAGGGAACCCAGGGCAGATGATCCCTTCAGGACCAGCGGTGTGAGTGGCGATAGAAGGAGGGTGGGTTGGAAAAGGGGAACCAACAAGGTTTGACATGTGACCTCCTCCCTGGGGGATGGACAACAGGAAAGTGGGTGAAGGGAGATGTTGGACAGGGCAAGATATGACAAAATAATAATTTATAAATTATCAAGGGTTCATGAGGGAGGGGGAAGCAGGGAGGGAGAGCAACTGTCTTGAGAATGATGAAGGCAATGAATGTACAAATGTGCTGTACACAATTGATGTGTATATAGATTGTGATAAGAGTTGTATGACCCCCTAATAAAATGATTTAACCAAAGCAAATGAAAAAAACATAACAAAAACCATCCAAACTCACTGTCATCCAGTTTGTTTGTTTGTGTTTTGTTTGTCAATCCTCACTCATGGTGACTCAACAATACAGGGTAAAACTAGCCTGGTGAATTTTGGGTACTGTAAATCTCTGTGGGAGTAGAGAGCCTTATTTATCTTTCTCCTGTGGAGCGGCTGGTGGTTTTGAAGTGCAGACCTTGTGATTAGCAGCCCAAGGCAAGCCATCACTCTATCCAGGCTCCTGATTCTTCTTTTGTTGCTGCTGTATTGTTAGGTGTCATAGAGTTGGTTCCTGCTCATAGTAATCTATGCAAAACACTGCTTGCTCCGCACCATCCTCACAATTGTTCCTATGCTTGATCCTACTGTTACAGCCACTGTGTCAATCCATTTTGTTGTGAGTTTTCTCTTTTTCGCTGCCAATCTTTACCAATCATGATGTCCTTCTTCAGTGTCTCTCCTGACAACATGTCCAAAGTATGTGAGATGAAGTCTCCCCATCCTGGCCTTTTAAGTACATTCTGCTCTGATTCTTCCACAACAGTATGCCCTTGTTCTGTTGGTACAACTGTCTCTTCATCCATGTACAAGTTTCCCATGAGCACAATGAAGTGTTCTGGAATTTCCAATCTTCTCAAGGCTATCCATAGTTTGTTAAGACTTACACAGTTGAATGCTTTGGCATAATCAATAAAACACAAGTAAACATCTTTCTGCTATTCTCTGCTTTCAGCCACGATCCGTCTGACATCAGCAAGGATATCTTTTGTTACATGTCCTCTTTCGAATTTAGCCGGAACCTCTGGTAGCTTCCTGTCAATGTTCTGCTGCAACTCTCGGTGTATGATCTTCAACAAATGTGACTTCTTATTAGCAGTAAACAAAGCACTAGTGTATTAAAATTGGGCGTTTTATATTGACGTAAAGTGCTTGATATAGGCTTGCTAACTGCAAGGCTGGTGCTCTGCTCAAGAAAGCTGAAGCCGTCAGTCATTGTCAGGACTTGCAGCTTCAGAAACCCTGGGATCAGTTCTACTCTGTATGACAATGCGTTCTAATCAACTTGATGGCATTGGGTGTGATTTTAGATTTGCACTTATGTGACAAAATCAGATCCCTTTTTTTCTTAGTTTTGGAGCCTTGATAGAGAAGTGGTTGTGTGTTGGGCTGCTAACCATGAGGTCAGTCGTTTGAATTCTCCAGCTGCTCTAAAGAAGAAAGATGAGGCTTTTTATTCTCAGAGTTATCGTCTCAGAAACACACAGCATCAGTTATACCCGGTGCTATAGTTCGCTTTGAGTGGACATTGACTTGATGGCAGTGAGTTGGGTTTTTTGTTTTCTTAATTTAGACCAGTTGGAGGTAGAATGGCTTTACAAATTAAAATATGTAAATATTAATTAACATGTCAAAAGTGCAAACTAGGTAAAGTTAAACCAGTTCTACTGAAGTTATTGCAGTTTCCTTCTGAGAAGTAATTATACCTATTTTGCATCATTGGCAGAGACACCATGGAAGTGTTCTGAGCAATAAAGATAGGACAGGGAGATAATTCTTTTTTAGTCACATTTTTACAGAGTAGACTCTATGTCTGTTACTAAAAGGGTGATTTTATAGAATACCACAAAACCCACTATAATGAAAACAGAAATAATGGAAAGTCACACATTGTTGGTTCGCATGATGTGTTCAGAAGACTATCTATTTCTGAGTCAGACAGATTCAATTGTTTTCTCTGCTAGTGATCTGCTTTTGGCTGTGGGCAGTTATTTGACTTCTTTGCATGTCAGTGTCTTCACTATTAAAATGGGGATGATATTGATACAAATAGCAACTTCTTTTTTGCATTTTCAATTTCTCTCTTTCTAGCAGTGCCTTCTTATCAGTGCGGACAGGAATAAGAACTACAACAAAATTCTACACCAACACTCCACAAAAGTTGCTCCTCTGGTATGCCCTCTTTTTTTTTTTCTCTTTTTAAATTATTTTATTCGAGGCTCATACAGCTCTTATCACAATCCACACATACACCCATTGCGTCAAGCACATTTGTACATATGTTGTCATCATTTTCAAAACATGTTCTTTCTGCTTGAGCTCTTGGTATTAGCTCATTTCCCCCTACCCACTTCTTCCTCCCTCCCTCATGAATTCTTGATAATTTAGAAATTATTACTTTCATGTCTTTCACCAACCACTGTCTCCCGTCACCCATTTTTCTGTTGTCTGTCCCCCTGAGAGAAGGTTATATGTAGCTCATTGTGATCCGTTCCCTTTCACCCACCACCTTTGCTTCCCATCTTGGTATCATTACTCTCATTATTGGTCCTGAGGGGTTTATCTGTCCTGGATTCCCTATGTTTCCAGCTCTTAACTATACCAGTGTACATGCTCTGATATAGCCAGATTTGTAAGGTAGAATTGGGGTCATGATAATGGTGGGGAGGAAGCATTAAAGAACTAGAGAAAACTTGTATGTTTCATTGGTACTATACTGTATGTACCCTGACTTGTCTCTTCCTTGTGACCCTCCTGTGAGGGAATGTCCAATTGTCTACAGATAGGCTTTGGGTCTCCACTCCACCGTCCTCCTTATTCAGATTGATATGATTTTTTTTTTGTTCTGGGTCTTTGGTGCCTGATAATTGATCCCATTGACACCTCATGATCACAGAGGCTGGTGTGCTTCTTCCATGTGGACTTTGTTGCTTCTCATCTAGATGGCTGCTTGTTTATCTTCAAACCTTTAAGACCCCAGATGCTATATCTTTTGATAGCCAAGCACCATTAGCTTTCTTCACCAAATTTGCTTATGTACTCATTTTGTCTTCAGTGATCACGTCAGGAAGGTGACCATCACAGAATGCCGGGTTATTAGAACAAAATGTCCGTGTTGAGGAAGTACTTGAGTAGAGACCCAATGTCCATCCGCTACCTTAATATTTAATATATATATGTACATAGATCTATTTCCCTAACATTATAAATATATTTACATATGTACATGTCTGTATTTGGACTTCTATAAATGTCCTTTGTCTCCTAGTTCTTTCTTCAATTTCCTTTTATTTTTCTCTTGTCCCACTATCATGTCCAGCCTTCATTCGGGTGTCAGAAATTCTTCTTGGCTAGATTGCCCTTAATCAAGCCCTACCAGGCATCCTATGCCCTCCTCACCATTGGTTTTTGATCACTTGTTCTTCCCTTGTCCCTGGGTCTGTTGAAACCCCCTTTCCTTTCCCCCTGGTATGCCCTTTCAACAGGGACCATCTTCAAGAAGAAGTCTACACGTGTTAACTCTATTTCCACATGATCTACTAGCGCTTTTACTTGTGTGTAGTTTTGATCCTTCCAGTGAAACAACCAGTGATTACATGCAGTGGTCTTCAAGTTTAGTGGTCCTTTCTTAGACTTTTCTTCTTCTGGTGTTCTTCTTAGCCTTTACTCTACGCTGTCATGATAAATATTGTGTTGAAAGGAAGAGAATATATCCTTGTAGGTTTTTTTTTCATATCTTCTCTTGTAGCTGCCCATGGACTAGCTTGTGGATTTAACGAATCACTTGGTAATATATTACTTTACTCTCCTCTCAGCCCTAAAATTGGAGACTCACCTCCACCTGCACCTGCACCACCGCCACCGCCACCACCACCACCACCACAACCACCACCACCTCCACCACAACCACCACTTCCTCCACCATCTCCACCACCACCACCACCACCACCACCACCAAAAAAAAAAAAAAATTGGAGACTCGTTATGCTTTCCACATTCCCTTTTCATTGAATCACACAAATTTGGTCAAGAGAGAGGTTTTAATAGTCCCACTTTCCTGAGCAGGAAAGAGAATCCCCAGGGAAGAGAATTGCCCATCGTTACAGCTATATTAATGCCAATTTCAGAAATAGTAACACCAAGCAAGCTTCCCCCCTCCCCCTTTCTTTTGAACAAGCATTTGTTGACTATCTCCTCTGTTGAGGGGCACTATGGTATAGGCACACCAAAGAAACCTATAGTCTAGCAGTCTGGCAGGGGCTAACTGAAGGCTAGTACCACAATGGGGGCACTCGGGGGTTCCAAAGTGGATGAAATTACATTTAGTAGAACAGGTGAAGAACAACATATGTTCAACAGGTAGCTAGCTGCTGGAGGGAGGACATTGCAGGCATAGGCAGGGCATTTTAAAAGGACTCTGTGATGAAAATCTGTGGGTTGTCTTGGGGAAAAAGCGCAGCGACCAGTTTAACCACAGGGAGGCTGGGAATGTAGGGTGTGGTGGGGGAAAAATACAAGAGCCTTCTCACTACACCACTGTTTACTCTATGGGCATTGCCTCTTCCGTTTTATTGCCGGTTTCCGGTGGGAAGCTATTCTCTAATTACTTCGTTGAGCTTAAAGGGACTAATCCAGGACTGCAGAATAGAAACATGCATCACATTATCACATTAAACCGATTGAAACCAAGTTGGCCAGCCTTCCGTGGTAGTACCATGCCAGGTGTGAAATGGAACAGCACACCACACTGCGCTGGAAGCGGAAAGACAAGTGGAGCAAGAAGACAGGGAGCCGCAGACCTCTTGCTAGTGACCTTAAACTGAAGAAAGAAAAAGGACCCGTTACTGCAACCCAAAGCAGTCATGGAATCAGCAAGGTAAGCATAGGTTCACGTGTGCGTATTTACTAACCTGCAAACAGTTTCACTTGTCTTCCGCGGATGAAGCCGATGCTCACGAGATTAGTAAATAAGCACACGTAAACAGATGTTTGCCTTGCTTACTGGGTACTGGACCAAGTCAGGGTTTGTAAATTTGACGAGAGGCTTTGCTTGACTCTGAAGGAATGTGCTAAGGGTTTAGGAGAGATATAAACCAACCGTACCTAGAAGCAGAATCTTTGATGTGCAAAAAACAAAACAAACGTGAGATTGTTCAGTTTACCTTGCTTATTGGGTAATTCGACACTGCCTAAAACATAGGATAGAAACTGCGTGTTAAAGTCAACGTGGTCCTGTGGCCCCACTTGGTCTCCAGTTGGAGGCAAGGCCCTGGCTTCAGTGGACGCTGGTTAGGAGAGGCAATGATGGGCCTGAGGACGAGAGAGGAAAGGTGTGGAAACCAGCGAGGGACGCGAGCAGCGCGCGCGAGGTGAAGCGCCTGCAGGGCGCTCGGACGCTCTCAGGACTCCCGTGACCACGGGGGGTGCTTCCTGTCACCCGCTCTCACCACAGTTCAACCTGTTTTCCAAAAGCCCTTTCCAAAGCCCCAGAGAGGGCGGTACCCAAAGGAATCTGGAAAATACCCAGCAGGGACCGGGGAGTGGAGGTGCTTGTGGCCGGCGGCCAGACGATGGTGGACTGCGGCAGCCAGGGCCGACAGAACGCCCTGGGCGATGCCGATCCAGCTTCGCAAGCTGAGGCCGCGCTGCGGCGGCCGGAAGACCCCGCGCGCTGCCCCAGCCCCGCAGCCGCAGGGTCGCAGCGGGGGCGGGGCCGCCCGTGGCTGGGGGCGGGACTGGCCGGGACGCGCGAGCCTCGGCGAGCGGGGACGAAGGCCCGCACGGGGCTGGGCGGGAGCGGCCGACTCTTCCTCTCCCTGATTGGTCCGGGGCGGAGCAGAGGGACAGCCCCTCGGGAGGCTCCTCGGGCCAGCATTGGGCACCACGAAAAGAGGGGTGTGGTTTTGTGAAGTCAGTTCCGGTTGCTGTAAAACCCCTGGGGCGGCGGCGAACGGGCTTCAGATGCTCTGGGTCGCGGCCGGAGAAGCGCTCTCCTCAGCTGCTTGGAGTTGGGGAGCGCTGCGCTAGCGCTGCCGGCGAGCGGATGGCGGTGACCCGGACCGCAAGCACCGGCGCCATGGGCAGGCAGCTGGTCCTACTGCTGCTTGGACTCACGGCGCCCGCCGCGGCGCTGGCTGGCTACATCGAGGTAGGGGCCGCTCGCGCCGGAGTGCCGTCTCCCTCCTCCGCCGGGGCAGGAGCCTGCGGCGCGGCGCGGTGCGGGAAGGGTCCGGCGCTGCGGCTGTCTGGCGCCCTCCTCCTCCTCCGCTCCTGCCACCTCCCACTTGGCGCAGTGCTTGGAGCTGGAGACGGGCGCTTGTGCAGCTGCAGAGGCCAAATGAAAGGCACCGGGGTTGCGGGGAGCTGGCGGTGCGGGGGCGGTGCGGGCGCGCCTCCCTGCCCCCACTTGGCGCCGCGGCTCCGCCGGCCCTCGGGGATCCCTGTGAAGCCGAGGCGCCAACCCCGCCCTCCCCGGGGACAATGCAAGCCTCCCCTGCGCGCTCCTGCGGCTCCGCCGGCTGCGGGCGCTGCTGCCGCCGCTGGGCTCGGCATGCAGCCCTGGTGCTCGCGCCCGCCCTCTGGGCGGCCCGGTGGAGACCGGAGTGGGGTGCCCCCCTGCTTGGCTACCTTAGCCCGAAGCCCGCTCGCCCGCGGGATGGTGGAAGCGCCCTTGTGTCGGAGCTCGCCACCTGGAAACGGGAAAACCACCCAGCCTTGAGGAGCTAGGCGGGTCCCGCGTTTTGGACGCGCGCTCTCAGGATTCCGCCCTTCGCAGAGTAACCTTGACGGCGGGGGGCTTGTCCAGCTTGGGCCAGCCCGCGAGAACGGCCAGGCGCGGGGCGGCGGGGGGCGCCTCTGCCCTCCCTCTGTGCTGCGGCAGGAGTGGGGCGGCCTCCCGCAAATAAAAGTCACCACTGCTGACCCTAGCCCTTCGAGAGGATTGTCCATCTAGCTGTTGGCCTGAGTCGAATAAATAATGGGGGAGGGTGGGGGGTGGAATCCGCCGGTGTTTGTGTTTACCCGTCTTGTGTTAGCGAGTAAAGAAGGCGCTCCGAAATGCGTCGTAAAGAAGAACACTCAACAAAAGTCAGGCTTCTGTGCGTCTCCAAATTTAAGTAGCTATTCCGCATCCGAGTGGATGCTGTAAACATCTGTGGCCGTGAGGTACGCGTCCATGAGTTGGGCTTCCTTCGGGATTTGTGGTAATTCCGGCACCGGAGGAGAGAGGCTGCTCTGGGCTCGGAGTGGTTTCCCGGTGCAGTGCCTGGAGTGTGTCGGTTTATGTAAACCTTTCTGCTTTCTGCTGAGGGAGACATGGCACTTTTATTTTTAATCGCCTCCTCGAAATAGTGCTTGAAGTGTTGCCCTGGAATGTCTGTTTCTGGTGTAGTTTATTTCTTATCCCTCCTCGTTATTTTGAAAACTGGAATTGATTTGGCCAAATTCACGACCATGTGAGCCTGGATTTGATTAATAGGTATTGACTGACAATCTTTTAATAAAATAAAAAAGTTAGATTGTGCCTACTTCAACAGAATGCTTAACGTAAGAGAACACACACACACACACACACACACCCCACCCCCACCCCCTTTCTGGTAGAGTGGAGTAAAATGGATTCATCCTGTTTAAAGCGGTTTGACTCCAGCAAGTGAAATGTGTTTGGGAGGTGGCCAACTTAAACGGAGATCGTTATGCATGTACACATACTTTTTAGATTATGTATAATGGGCCTCCACGCCGTGGCTAGACTTTTATCTGTGATCTCCTTACTATGCCGCATGCTGAAAGTGAGAGGTAATTCACAAAAACCAAACTGCCATTGTGCCCATTCCTATTCATAGGGACCCTGCGTGGGGGGGCGGGGAGGGGGAGATGAACTGTTCTTTAGGGTTTCCAAGACTTAACACTTCACCAGAGCACAAAGCCTCCTTTCTCTTGTAGAGTGGCTGGTGGTTTCCAACTGCTGACCTTGTGGTTGGCAAACCTTTGTGGAACCACTATGCCCTCAGGGCTTCTTCAACATGCTTGTGTGCCTCAGAGAAAGAAAGCAGAATTTAATACCAGAGTTAGTTGTGGGTTAGATGATCGCTAGCCACAAACAACAGGTTCAGTTTCTTAGTTTGGCTACACAGGAAATGGGAATTAACTCCACAAGGTGCTGTTCTATGAAAACTCCGTGACACCCTATTTCTTGCCCCGCAATGAGCTGCTTTTCCTTTTGTCAAGCTCTTGGAGATTTAGCCATAGGGATATAATTTGAGGGTGTGTATGTGCTGTCAGGCAAAGGCATGCATAGGTCTTAAGCATAGATGGGAATGGCACAAAGCAGGGTGTCTTTGAGTGACCCTTCTTGAGATTAGCCAGAGGCTGCTAGCCAGATCCCTGTTCAGATTGCTTAGTACAGAATTATCATTTGGAAAATCTTTACTGTTGCTTGGTGATGACTAAAGTTATCTCCTACACCTGTTTAAAAAGAAAGGAAAAAGCAAAACAGCTCTGTACTTCACTTCCTTTTTTAATTCCAAGACAGGTTCTGTTGTTTATTCCCACTGGGGAGTTTTAGGATTGTATTTGTGCTGAAACCCTGTATTACTGCTGTATGCTTTGGATACTTGGCCTTCTGAGACCCAGAACCCAGGACTCATTCTGCAATCATTGAACGTGAGTGGAAAGCTTGATAGCCAATTTTCAGGAAACTCAAATTGCTCCCAAATACAAGTATGACAACAAAGGGAGATGACTGACTAGGTTCTGGTGGTGGTGTCCCTGAATGGTGAGATAGGAATTGTCTGATTATAACTTGGTAATGTTTCTGAGAGGAGCCATTGGCCATTATCTCATCACAGTTAACGCTCACATCTTTGTAAACAGGACAAGCTAAATTTTACCAATTATGTCCTCTGTACAAGTTAGTAAGGATCCCTACTAATTTGGCACAGTGGGTTAAGTGTTAGAAAGCTAACCACAAGGTCAGTGGTTCAAACTCACCACTTCTAGGAAGAAAAATAAGGTTCTCTTCCCCCATAGGATGTGCAGACTTGGGAACCTGAAGGATTCGTTCAGCTCTGGCCTGGTGCTGGAGTGGTTATGTGTTGGGCTGCAGTTCGTTTGGTTGGCAGTTTGAAACCACGGGCAGCTCTTCAGGAGAAAGACTGCTCCCTGCTCCCGCCCGCAGTTGCAGTCCCAGAAGCCCACAGGGAGTTGCTGTGAGTCAGCATTGCCTCACAACAGGGAGTTTGGTTTGGGTTTTATCCCCTAAAGGTAGCTGGATGGCGCTGGGGACCACATGTGACTGTTGAACTTGAAAGATGGTTAGTGATCATTTTACTTAATTTTAATTCTGATGTAAATTTGAAAACTGATTCTGTAATTGAGAAACTTCACTACTTGAAATAACTAGGTTATCTGAATATGTTCCAACAGATATTATAGACTACATGCAGATCAAATAATTCTTACGACCATTCAGTGTCCAAAGTGAGATGCACTTTGAGTGCAAAATACATATCATATCTTTAGAACTTGATATGAGAAAAAGAGAAAAAATATCTTATGAATAAATAGGTACATTGAGATGTTACTATTTGAGATAAATACAATACATTACAGGTAAAGAGTCAGAACAAAAAAATCTTATCAGTGTGAATGAGGGGGAGCTCAGAGTGGAGACCCAAAGCCCATCTGTAGACAGTTGGACACCCCCTTACAGAAGGGTCACAAGGAAGAGACGAGCCAGTCAGGGTGCAGTATAACATCCATGAAACATACAACCTTTAGTTCTTGAATGCTTCTCACCATTACCCCACCCCTGCGCTATCATGACCTCAATTCGACCTAACAAATCTGGCTAGACCAGAGCATGTATATTGGTACAGGTAAGAGCTGGAAACAGACATACCACCAGGGGAAGGGGAAGATGTGGGGAGAAAGGGAGAACTGATCACATGATCTACATATAACCCCTTTCCAGGGGGACAGACAACAGAAAAATGGGTGAAGGGAGACAGTAGTCGGTGTAAGACATGAAACTTGTTTTTTTTAATTATCAAGGGTTCAAAAATAAAAAAATAAAAATAAATAAAAAAATTAAAAAAAAATAAAAATTATCAAGGGTTCATGAGGGAGGGAGAAAAACGAGGAGCTGAGACCAAGGACTCAAGTAGAAAGAAAATGTTTTGAAAATGATGATGGTGACATATGTACAAATGTGCTTGACACATGGATGTATGTATGGATTGTGATAAGAGCTGTAAGAGCCCCCGATAAAATGATTAAGAAAACAAACATTACAAGTAATTTCACCTTTTAATGAGACTACTAAAAATATTGCTACTCCTTTGTAGTTTAAATTGTATTTCTGATAGTGCTGAATTTTTTTAATGTGATGAACTGTGCTGATTTAAAGCCTTGGCCATAATTGAATGTGCTTATTAGGACAATTTTTTAATGTTACTAATTTTCCCCAATAAAGTTTTATTTGAAGTTGGCCCAGCATGATCTTAAGTGTTTTTATTAGGACAAATGTTACTTTTCCAGTTAAAAAAATTTAATTAGAGATCATTTAAAATTTACCCAAAAATTGCAAGAATTTTATAAATCACTCATAAGTCCTTTCACCTTTGCTTTATCCTTCATTCTATTGCTGTAGTTTTTGCTGACCTGTTTGAGAGTTTTATACATCATGCTCCCTTACCCCTTAAATTTCAGTGTTTCCTCTAATTTAAGGACATTATCTCACAAACCACAGTACAGTTCTTAAGGAAATTTAACATTGATAACAATACTTTGGTCTTGTCTGCTGTCTGTAATTCAGTTTGTCAGTTGACTCAGTAATGTCCTTTACATCATAATTATTTTTAAAGCTAGTGAGCTTTTGAATTTTTGGCAACCATATAGGAAAGATTATTTTTCCAAATACAAAAATTTGATTTTAACTTATGCGATGTTTGATTTTTGAAAAATCAAACTAAAAAAATAAATTTTCAAGATTTTAATGAAAATAGCCCATAATGTATATTGAAGCTTATAGCTAACAGCTGTTATCTTGAGTTAATATTGATATGAACCATAGAAAGAAAGCAAAGCTTGTGTTACAAAAAAAGTCAAGGTAAATCTTTGTATAGTAATTGTACATTCTGTGGAGGAGAGCAGTTGAGATAGATTTCTAAATTGCCTCCAATTCCATTTTCATGAGTTGATTTTTAGTGAGGTAAACTAGATTACCTTGTGGCTTAATTAAATTTAATGCAATGTACCTTGATTTGTGGGCCTGTGATGAGAGTGAAGAGTGAGCCATGCAGGGGCATTTCAATAGAAGTGGCTTCTACCACTTGGTGCCTTTTTTTTTTTTTATGAGAAGGGTTGGAAAACTAGCTGACTGTTCATGGTTATGCAAGTGACTCTCAGCCATCTTACCGATATTTACTGATACACTCCTGGGTGCGGGTGTGTGTGTGTGTGTGTGTGTGTGTTTCTGTTTAGAACTGAACAATGCAGTAGTAAAAACTAATGTGTATGCTCTTTTTATTCTGTGAGATGTGCTTGCGTGTGATTTTTTTCCCTATAGAGTATCAATGAGTGTACCTGGAATGCTTCCAGGTGATTCTCATATGCAAGTAGAGGAAAACAAAAGCTCTTGTAAACAACCTCCCCACCCTCAACGCTTTTGAGTACTGTAAAAATGATGTGACTAAGGCGTTGTCTGACTTCCCAAGTAGGGCAGAGGATCAAAATCAGCAGCCCAGGGCTGATTTCTACCCCTCCCGAAGCCTGCTTCTCTCCTGGGCTCCATATTAATTTGTTGGACCGGCCATACAGAACTCGGGAGCCTGTGCTCACCGAGTGTGTGATTATTATGGAAACCGTGGGTTACAATTCAGGATCAGGACTGGCTCAGGAAACAGTTCTTTGATCAGGACAGCCTCTTTTCAGTAGTGCCCACAGGCACACCTCTTTGGTGCTTGGCTTCTGAGCCTCTTGGCATCTGTCCTTCTTAGGCAGGTGTTACAAAGCTTTTAGTTCTCCCAAGAAGTATTCAGAGACAACCCACTGCACCAAAAAAGTGCTTAGTCTAGCTCTTTGAGCCAGCAAACAGCTCCTCTAAGTGCCCCGAGGTTACCCTGTGCCACCCGTAAGACAGTTCTGCTTTCATGCTCTGTGGGCCCCAGTTTTCACTATGCCACCTCCTGCTGGTCTCGAGGGTCTTCCGTTGTTTCTACCCGATGCTGCTTGGTGTCTCAGCACAGTGGTTGGTATAGCTCTCTCAGCTCTAATTTGTTGGGTTGAGGAAGTTCAGTGTAAGGGATCTCAGGTCCACAGGATGCGCTCCACTCTCCTAGTTCTTCTTTCTTGATGATAGTGAAATCCCTCACTTGTTGCTTCCCGAGTGGCTCATGCTAAGCCTCTTGCGATGGCAAATTGACTAATCCTTCTGTTAGGGCTCCATACCACACATTTGCTGAAAAAAATTAACAGCATATTATTCAGATAATGGTGATTTCATTTGTCTGTAAAAATATGTTTTTGGCTCTCGAATAATTTTTAAATTGTTTGAGGCACAGGGTTGACTCTTCTGTCTCAAGTGTGCCAACCCCTGCAGAAGGACAAAGGCCTCATTTAAACTTTTCTCCCATCTCATTACCTGGCTTTCCAGAAGTAATTTTTATCCGGAGTTGAGAGAATGTTCTCCTGCTTGTTCTTGCTGGAACACCCCTTTATCTCTTTGAATTTCTAAAGAAATGTGCTCAGGCTCTAAGAGTCGTCCTGCATTGTTTGATTGCGGTGAGTACTGGGATGTATCAGGAGGTAAGAATGCTAAGCTATTTGTACCGAAATACAGCTTCCTTACTCATGAAGATGAAGGTACCTGTGTACAAGAAAACCCTCTTACTGCCCTTCGTAGCCACAACTGGAAACCCGTGAGAATTTTTGAGCATCTCAGTACATCATTTTATTTATTTTGTTGAGAGTGCACACAGCAAAAAAAGTAACCCACCCTACATGTACCCTGAGTGACTGATCATTCGTAACGATGTGTAAACATATTCTCGCCCTTCTTTTCCGAGTTGTCCCACTTCCATAATTACAAATCCACTGTGCCCAGAGGTTTCTTAGTTCATCTTTTTGAGTTGCTGTTGCCTGTTTGAGCTTGTATTTTACTTTTGTCAATTTGATCCTGTGTTTTTTGTGTTTGTTTAAATTGAGAAGTACTGAAGACCAAAAAAAGACATCTCTGTATTTTATGAAGTTACACTTGAATTGAGACCACCAAGATCAAGAATTAAACACTGTTGGTACCAGCCACCCCTCCAATAACAATTATGTGCCCCCCTGCAGTAACTGTTACCCTGACTTTTTTATAGGAAGCAGTTATTTCTTTGTAGTTTTACCACCCAAGCATTCATTCCTAAAACACTGTAGTTTAGTTTTGCTTGTTTTTAAACTTTATATAAATGAATGCCAAAAGAACAAAGAAATCTCTTGGAAGAAGTACAGCCAGAGGAAAGGTAAAGTAGACAGCCAGCGAAAAGGCTCTGGCAAGATGAATTGACACATTGACTGCACAATGGACTCAAACATAGAAACAATTGGGAGGATGGGGCAGGACTGGGCAGTATTTCCTTCTGTTGTTCTTAGGATCATTATGAGTTGGAATCAATTTGACTACACATAACAACAGAAAGGCATAATTCAATATGCATTCTTAGGTGCTTGGCTTATTTCACTAAGCATGTTTATTATATAGGATTCCATTGTATGAATGCTGCATTTGTGGCTTTGACGTTGTAACGATAATGCTGTTCTCTTTCTGGCTTGTCATTTCATTCTCTTTGTGATGTTATTTAGAGACGTTTATAATTTTAATATCTAAATTAGGATAATTTTTTTTATTATGGTAGGTGCTTTCGTGCCCTATTTGAGAGTTTTTTCTCTATGATAATATAAAGACATTCTCATATTGTCAGTAAGCACTTTTGTTATTTTGTCTATAACAATCTACAGATTGCCTGGAAATATTTTTTTGCGTAGGTTTGAAGTTGAGGTCATCTTGTTTTCTTAAAACAGCTGTCTGCCCAGTACTGTATGTATAGCCATCCTGTGCCATTTATTGCCAAGACCATTCTCCCCTCTTGCTCCTGTGCTGCCTCTGTTGTTGGGGAGCTCTGGCCGTGTAGTGGGTTGCCAACCACAAGGTCATCTATTCAGAGGTAGAACGATTGGGCTTTCTACTCTCCTAGAGTCTTGGAAACCCACAGGGGCAGTTCTGATCGGTTCTGTAATGGTTGCTATGACTCAAGCGGATTGATGGTATCGAGTTTGAGTTTTTGACCTTTGTTATAAATCAGGTATCTTTGTATGGCTTATCTGTTTGTTGTGCTCTCTAACGCTTTGCTTCTCCTTGAACCTAGTACACATTGTCTTAGTCACTGTCATTTATAATATGGTTTTATGTCACATAGAACAGGCTCTTCTACTTGGTTGTCTTCAAGAATGCCTTTGCTCTTCCTAACCCTTTTATTTCCACAAATATTTGTCAGGTTTTGGTGAAAATACTAGTCTGTTGGAATTTTTTTTTCTGTTGGAATTTTTATTAGGATTGCTTCTGTAATGAACTGGATAAAAATGACATTTTCTGCAAATTTACCTTAACTCGAGCTGTCTTGCTAACCTCATTTATTAATTTAATTAATCTGCAATTTATTTTGAATTTTTCTGATTCTATTTTGTTAATTAGTGGCAATTTTATTTCCTTCCAATCATTGTATCTTGTTCTGTATGGCTTGGAGTCTAATGAAATGTTCAATAGAATTGGTGATAGCTTATGTTTTTCTCTAACTCCTGATCCCAAAGGAAAAGTGTTCATTTCACCACTTAGAGTTAGGTTCAGTAGTGGCTCAGTTATTAAAACACTCAGCTGCTAACTGATAAGCTGGTGGGTCTGCTTCTGAAAATGTTTACATCTTTGGAAACTATATGGGGAGCATTTGATTCTGCCCTACAGGGCAACGATGAATTGGGATTTCCTCGATGGCAGTGAAATTTATTTTCACTGCCATCGAGGTAGATTTTTGTAGATAACTGCCTTTCATCAGATCTCTCATATTTTAAGTAGGCTAAGGATTCTTGGCATATGGATGCTTTTTTTTTTCACATATGGAAAAAAACCCCACCAAACCCATTAAGGTGATCATGTGATTTTTCTTCTTTTTTTAGATTGTATAAAATCTATTGATTAAAAAAATAATTCAAGAGTTTTTTAATTTGTTTTATTGGCATGTAACTTACTTATCATACAATCCAATAGTTCAGTCACATTAAAAAGAGTTGTACAGTTATCGCCACAATCAACTTGAATATTTTATTTGTTCTTATTAGTTCTCCGTTTCCCCCAACTACCTCTGTCATAACCCTCAAGGAACTTTTTTTTTAATGAAAAAAATTTAAATAATTTTATTGGGGGCTTTTACAACTCTTATCACAATCCATACATCCATTTATTGTGTCAAGCACATTTGTACATATGTTGCCGTCACCATTTTCTTTCTACTGGAGGCCTTGATATCAGGTTCCCTACTGCCCCATGAGCCCTTGATAATTTATAATTTACCCCCACGTCTTACACTGACTGCTGTCCCCCTTCACCCACTTCTCTGTTGTCCATCCCCTTAGGAAAGGGTAATATGTAGATCATTGTGATCAGCCTGTGTGATTACAAGGTGTCGATGGGATCGGGTATCAGGCATCAAAGACCCAGAACAACAACAAAAAATCTCATCAATGTGAATGAGAGGGGTCGCAAAGTGGAGACAGAAAGCCCATCTGTAGACAGTTGGACGCTGGGCCACAGAAGGGCCACAAGGAAGAGCGGAGCCAGTCAGGGTGCAGCATAGCACCAATGACACACACCTTTCCTCTAGTTCTGTTCTTCTCAAGGAACTAGCAGTCCAGTTACTCTCCCTATAGATTTACCTGTCTTGGATTTCATGTACAGGAAAACAATTTTAAAAGCAAAAATAACAGCAATAACAAAGTAAAACAGATAAAACCCTCAAAAAGAAAGCAGAAAACATTAAAAACCAGAACAGGGGCAGTTCTAACCTGTCCTATAAGGTCGCAATAGCATTGACTTCATGGCACTGAGTTAGTTTAGTTAAGGGGCTTCTCAGTTTGGCTGAAAGTTGAAGGTGTACTTGGAAGGTGGGAGGTGAAGTGGGGTAGTGCAGTGAGTTGCTTTCAGGTCTGGAAGGTGTCAAAAGGTGGTACCTTCTGGGTCCCACCAGTCTTAAGACTTTGAGTTTCACGCCACATTTTTCTCCCCGTCTATTCAGGACCTCCCACTGTGATCCCTTTCAGAGTAGACCCAGTGGTAATAGCTGGGCACCATGAACCATGGATACTGGTTCTCTGGCTACCGTTTCTTTTGAATCTGGTTTTCAAGGTTTACTGTTATGTATTGTTATGGATTGAATTGTGTCACCAAAAATGTAGGTTGTAAATCCCCTAACCTCTATCATCATGAATGGACTCCTCTTTGGGAACGAAGTTATTTACATTTATGTTAACAAGAACTGTCCACTTAGAGTGTGTTTAAGGTAGCCCCTGTCAATTTGGGTGTGTTTAAGATATTAAATGAACAGAATAAGCACAGAGTGCTCTATTGACTCACTGGATAACGCAGCTGCGAACTGTAAGGTCAGCAGTTTTAACACACCAGCCTCTGCACAGAGGAAAAATGGTCATCTACCTTTGTAAACCCTGCCGGAGCAGTGCTTCTCTGCCTATAAGGATGCTGTGAGTTGGAATCAATGTGACAGCAGCAGGTAGACCCCAAGAAGCAAGCAGAAGTGGGGAAAGAGAGATGCCAGGCCACATGAAAGTCACCAAGGCACTGACGAGCAGAAGCTGCAAAAGACAAGGATTTCTCCAGCTGGCATCCTGAACTGTTAAAGCCATTTGTTTGTGGTGTTTCTGTTGTGTGTGGCAACACTAAGAAAGTTAACACGTGAACCGAGATGTGGGATTTTAAAAATGTTTCTGCTTATGAAGCCACTTTGCTCTTTCATCAGTTTTAGAAAAACCTTAGCCATTACCTCTTTAAGTATTGCTTCTACCCAGTTTGCTTATTTTCTTCTGAAACTCCCAATACACCTCTATTTTCACTCTCTGTTGCTTCATGCTTCATATGAAAAGATTTTCTTCTCTGACCCATCTTTCTGCATAATCATCTACTCGTCAGCTGTAACTATTTTTTTCTGTTAAACCTGTATATTGAGTTCTTAATATCAGATTATAGCTGTATAATTTAAAATAGATTCCTTTTTTAAAAAAGTAATTTTACTCGGGGCTCGTACAATTCTAATCACAATCCATACATCCATCCATTGTGTCAAGCACATTTGTACATTTGTTGCCATCATCATTCTCAAAACATTTGCCTTCTTGAACCTTTAATATCAGCTCATTTCCCCCTCCCTCCTCACTACCCACCTCTTCCCTCATGAACCTTTCATAATTAATAAATTATTATTTTGTCATATCTTAAACTGTCTGATGTCTCCCTTCTCCTACTTCTGTTGTCCATCTCCCAGGGAGGAGGTTGTATGTAGATCCTTGTAATAGATTCTTTTTATTGTTTCTAGGCCACAGCTGAAAATTTCAGTGTTGTCTTTTGTGCCTTTGAACATGGTAATCCCAGTGTTAGGGCCTCTGTGAGTTGTTTTCTATTGTTGTTGTTGTTTTTCCTGCTACTTTAGAGTTGTAGGAACTGGAGCATGTGGGCAAAGTAATTTGACCAGATAGTAGCTTTGAAATTTTTGGATGGACTTGGAAGGAACATCTCAGCTCAGTTGGGGAGGTGGGAAGGGAAAGGGAGCATCAAGGTTTTGTGGGAGAGGTTACTAGACAGTCCAGAACTTGGGCTAAAATTTGAATAGGTGGTATTTAGTAATCAGAATCTCCTTTATAATTTAGAGTCCATTTTCCCTCATTTAATAAATTGAATAACTTTCTAGACTGTTAAGTATTTTACATATTTGAAAATTGAGTAACTATGGCTAGCTTGGAGCATTAAATCTCCATGCAATTTTAATGGTCCAGTAGTCACCCTACTATACTGCTTTTATTACCATGATTTTGAATTTGAGCCCATAGTTGATGTGGAAACATTTAGAGCTATTGTGTAAGTAGTACTACCTGCCAGCCAGTGGTTGACTTTCGGCAGCAGTATTGAAATAAGTATTTCAAAATCTGATTGCATTTTGACCTTATTTTATAAGAATGAGTGTGTGTAGGGGTGATGAATAAACAGAAGTGCTTATCTTATTGGTAAGTGCATAGCTAGTGTTTGCTTAGTGCTTTCTCTATAGAAAATGTTGAACTTAGGCTAATACTCAATGCACTCAATTGTGTAGGAAAGGTGTTTGGAAATTTTTGTTTCAAGCTGTTTCAAATGCGTAAATAGCACTTAGAGGATTAAATCTTTGTAGCTCTATCTCAACCTCACAATGTATTACAGCCTTTGGACACAGCCCTGGCAGTTCAAAAATATCAACGGCTCCAAGGGAGTCAGGTAAGGCTTTCTACTCCCTTAAGTGTTACAGGCTCAGGAACTTACAGGGGAGGGGCATTGCTCCTCTTCCTATAGGGCAGTGGCTCTCTACCTTCCTAATGTCGTGACCTTTTAATACAGTTCCTCATGTTGTGGAGACCCCCCAACCATACAATTATTTTTGTTGCTAGTTAATATCTGTATTTATGCTACTGTTATGAATCAGGCAGCCCCTGTGAAAGGGCCATTTGACCCCAAAGGGGTCGCAAACCACAAGTTGAGAACCGCTGCTATATAGTCACTGTGAATTACAATTTACTCGATGGCAGTCAGTTTTTTTTTTTTGAGTTTGGATACAGCTTGTTTTAAGGTGAAGACTGTGGTAAGTGGTTTATTTGAAGTTTGAGTTTTTTTAAATCATTTTATTAGGGGCTCATACAACTCTTATCACAAGCCATCCGTACATCACTTGTGTAAAGCACATCTGTACATTCATTGCCCTCATTCTCAAAACGTTTGCTCCTCATTCCCCTCTCCCTATTGGAAGTTCTTTATAGTTTTTCTTTTTTTCCCCCGGGCCCTATAACCTGCGTTTATTATACGTAAAGCACTGTGACGTAACAACACATAACGGAAGGCGCTGCACCCACTGCTCACTTGGTTAGAATCTAACATGGTGAGATCCCAAAGATCAGGTTATTATGTGATGACCAGCAGTGTGTAAATATGGAGGCTGCCCACATCAGATCACCAAATGAAAAATGATCACATCGGGGCATCCCTGCCAAGTCACATCCTTGTGTAACTGTCGAATCACTGCGAATCATAGACCAGCCAAGTTGACACATCACCTTAACCGTCACAGTGAGCATTTTATATAGCTTTTGTGACTGCCAGTGTTGTTACACTGCATGTCAGATAGGGAGATCTTGTTGGGTGCCCTAAGGGTCTTCCTCTTTACCACTACCTCCACTTGATGAGGCCTGATGTTCTCCAGCGACCAAGCCTTCTAGACAGACAGCATGTCCAAAGTACAGGAGGCAAAGCCTTGCTTTCTGCCCGTACTTATGCCATGATAGATTTATTTGTCTTATTTATTTAAAGTCTACGGGACTTTTAAATATTCTTTACTAAATTCTTAATTCAAATGCATTATTGGTTCTTCTGTGGTCTTTACCCACTATCTAGCTTTTGCACGCACACGAGGCAATTGAACGTAACCATGGCTTAGGTCAGGTGCACCTTAGTTCTAAAGGGACATTTTCTTGAACATTTTAAAAGCGGTCTTGTGCAGCAGCTATGCTCAGTGGAGTAAGTAATTTGATTTCTTGATTGCTGCTTCTCTGAGTATTGATGGTAGAGCCAAGTAAAATGAAAACCTTCATGACAGAAATTTCTTCCCTGGCTTTTTGATGATCGTTGTTGTTGGTGGGGGTGTCTTTGCCTTCTTATACATTACAGTATTTTTGTCTGCATACTGTTACGGTTTTACCCTTACCACAGTTTTGTTTTCTATTGCTTTCTTTTGGGTCTCCCAGTTGGGACGCACAGGGAGAGTGAATGTATAATGATAATAGGGGTATAGGGAATATTGGGGGGCCGAATAGGGAGGGAAATGGGATTTGGGGAGTACCTGATGGAGACATGAGGGAGTACTAGAATAACTGATTGCATGAATCATCCCCCATTTGACTTTGGGGGAGGGGAAATGCTCTAAAATGAATGTGTGGGTGATTGTGCAGTTCTCCGTGATAAGACTAATTGAACTATATGGTATGTAAATTACTTGCAAATAAAACCAAGGGAAGCAAATCAAATTAAATCCTTGACAACTTTAATTATTTCTGCACTTATCGTGATGGTATTTATTGATCCACTTTTAAGGATTTGTTTTCTTTACATTGAGTTGTAATGCACACTGAGGACAAGTCTTTGATCTTCCTCAGGAAGTGCTCACAGATCCTCTTGGTAAGCAAGGTGGTGTTAAACTACATACTGCCTGAACCTCAGATCCTGATGGTGAGTTCTTCATGGAGTCCAATTTCCTGGGTAATTTGCTTAGTATACACACTGAATAAGTACAAAATATAACCCTGCTGCACATTCTTCCTGGTTTTAAACTGTGCAGTATTCCTTTCTGTTCAGATGACTGCCTCTTGATCTGTGTACCACAAGCAAGTGTTCTGGAGTGTCCACAGTGTCATCCATTTTGAGTCAAATAAGCCTTCTCATGTTGGGAAAATGATAGACAATTCTCCACATCTTTTTCCTTTTAGATGGTTTTAGTCTGGTTTAGTGGTTCTCAGCCTTCCTAATGCTGTGATCCTTTAATACAATTCCTCATGGTGTGGTGACGCCACCACCCCAACCATAAAATTATTTTGGTTGCTACTTCATAACTGTAATTTTGCTACTGTTAAGAATCGGGCGACCCCTGTGAAAGGGTTGTTCGACCCCTAAGCAGGGTGTGTGTGTGTGTGGGGGGGGGGTGGTCACGACCCACGTGCTGGTCTAGTTGGTCTGTTTTCTTACCTATCTAAATAGGTGAATGAGTTTGTTTCATAAAAATTCCCCCATGTGGCATAACTCATGCCATAGATTTTTTTTTTTAGCCATAGACTTTTAAGGTAATTTATTTTCATCAGATTTCTGTGGTTGACAATTTGTTGCTATTGTGCGGTGCTGTGGAGTCAATTCCCACTCAAAATTACATAAGAGGATAACTTAACAGGACACTGCTCAGTCCTGCTCCATCCTCATAGTTTCTTAAGTTTGTGTCCATTTTAAAAATCCACGACACATTTAAAATGAGCTAAAAATTCCCCAACAGAAATCCCCCCCTCCCAGAAACTTCTTTACTTGGCTAGTTAGTAAAGTTAAAAACTCCACCACACACCCGCTTTGCAGATAATTTCTACTTAAGGGATCATTAATATTTTTTCTAATAATAACTCTTCCCCCCTTTAAAAAATGATTATTTGTGGTATTACTAGCTTCCTTAAGAGCTATAACAATATATTACTGGACTGTTATTTTGAAAGATTAATTTTGTAAATTGATATAACTCAGAAGACGAATATTGGTTATTGTTTCTGAGTAGGGATAGTAATCAGGACAAATTAAAATCAGATTAAAATGTTTTAAGTATTACTCTTAAAAGATTATTAAATGGATTCAAATTTGGTAATCCCCTAGCTGAACAGAGCCATTTTATGTGGTCTTATGTCTGTATATGTCATTAGTGAAAAAACTGAATTTGTCACACAATGATTGAAGTATAGGGCATAGTAGAGATCATCTAAGCACTAATCCCCACTGTATCAATGGACCCTCTTTAAAATAGCCCTACAGAAAAACTACAGAAAATAAAACATAAAAAGTGGGTTGAGTTTGAGGTAATGGTGGTTGCTTCAGTAAGCAAATTTTTTGATAATTTGAAAGGTAATTTTATATAAATACACTGCCTTTAGGTTTCCTTTTCATAGTTTGTGAAAATACATTTCATTCTGATAGGTTACCACATCAAATATGGCACATTAAAAAATTTTATGGGAGAAATATTTAGTGTAAATAAAACAGATTCCTGGATAGAGAAAGATAAAGATTGCAGGTGTACTTTTTTTTCTTTTTTAAACATTTTATTAGGGACTCATACAACTCTTATCACAATTCATACATATACATACATCAATTGCATAAAGCACATCTGTACATTCTTTGTCCTAATCATTTTCAAACATTTGCTCTCCACTTAAGCCCTTTGCATCAGGTCCTCGGTGTACTTTGTTTTATTGTGCTTCTCTTTATTGCACGTTACAGGCATTTCAGTCTTTTACAGATTGGAGGTGTGTGGCAGTCCTGGGTGGAGCAGGTCTGTTGCTGCCATTTTCCAGACACCATGTGTTCACCTTGTGTATCTCACATTTTGGTAATTCCAATATTTCAGACTTCTAGGATATAGTGGCACACTCTGTAGACACTCACATCCCTCTATTGCATGGCGACTCTGGGGGACAGAGTAGAGAGCTGTTCCATAGGGTTTCCTAAACCAAATGCTTACAGCTCATTTTTCTCCTACCGAGCAGCTGAGGGCTTGCACAGACCTTGTGGTAAGCAACCCAGTGGGTAATCCGCTCCACCCCAGGATTCCTTTAATAAGTTACACTCCAGTATGTACACAACTTCTGTGTACACTCAAAAACTCCTAACACACTGCCATCTAGTCAGTGCTGACTCATAGCACCCCCCTCCCCCGTGGGTTTCTGAGACTATAACTGTTTATGGGAGTAGAAAGCCCAGTTTTTCCTCCTTGGAGCTAGCTGCTGGTGGTTTTGAACTGCCGACCGTGCAGATTGCAGCCCAATTCATAACCACTAACACCCTCAGGGCTTTAGGACATGAGAACATTTTTGTAACTTGCTTAATTACTTTGTGGTCTGGAGCAGAAGCCTCAGTGTTAATGCAGTGTGCCTGAATCCTCTGGAAATACACAAAACCTGCAAAAGCAGGAACCTGTATAAGAGATGGAAAATTAGAAACAGTGGGTAGGCTGAGTTCTCTAGAGAAGGAAACCCGCTGATGCTTGCATATATACATATATACATATATACATATATATACATATATATATATGAAGAGATCTGTATAAAAATGGCACACCCAGTTGTAGAAGTGGTTAAATCCAGTCTGGTTCAAGTCCTGACTCCTGTAGCTGCAGGGGCTGATGAACAACAGGAAGCAGAAAGGTAAAACTGAAAGACCACAGGCTGGTGGCAGCCAGGCTGAAATGAGGTCAACAGTCGGCTGATGGTACCTGCAGGAAATGCAACAGGAGGTTGGCGAATGAGATACAGGATCCAAATCCAGCAGAAGTGAGCAAGCTTCCCACACAGTCAGTTCATACTGAGTACTTCGCACCTGTGGGAAACCTACCTCAATTGTATCAAGACTGTTAGCAGTTTAGCTGCTTCACAGAAGATTCCATCATGGAGTTGATCACATTGTGTTAAATTATATAATCCTGCCCACCCACGTTGGCACAAAAACCTAAGGACATGTCATTAGTGGTAAGACTCTTCCTGCCTAAAGCAGAAATTGTTCAGGACCAGGAAAGCAGCGCCAATGAGTTCCAGTTCTCACAAGCTTCACTGGATTAACTCATTGTACAGAAGTGTCTCTGGAGTTCATTATTAGTCATGTAAAATATTATCACGTTAAATATTAGCCAGACTTACGGTCCACTTACATAATCGGGGGTCATTTTAACTTAATATAAACATTTTGTTCTCTTTATCAAACAATTCAGCCAACTTCTATCCTGCCATTAAGTATTCCATGCAACTACTGAATTGTTTCCGAGACCTGTTGGAGGCTCTGAATTTTGACTAGTCAAAGTCAAGATGAATGGACTGAATTGGCCAAGGGTACTAATTTACCCTTGGTATAATACATAAAGGTGGTATTATACCTGAAGAGCTTGTCGGCCTGTCAAACCCATAGAGATCATGTAGAACAGCGTAAACCTACTCCTTAGAGCAGGGGTTCTCAACCTTCCTAGTGTCGCGTTCCCCATGCGGTGATGACCCTAACCATAAAATTATTTTCGTTGCTACTTCATGACTAATTTTGCTACTGTTATGAATTGTAAATATCTGATACGCAGGATGTATTTTCATTGTTACTAATTGAACATAATTAAACCTAAAGCATAGTGATTAATCACAAAGTATTATGTAATTAATATTGTGAAATATTTATGTGTTTTCCGATGGTGTAAGGTTACCCCCGTGAAAGGGTCGTTTAACCCCCAAAGGGGTTGAGACCCACAGGTTAAGAACCACTTTCATCGACCTTCAGGGTTGTGATCTCTATGGAAGGCGGCTGTCACATCTTCCCCACATAGAGCTGCTTGTGGGTTAAAACTGACAGCCTTTCGGCTCGCGGCGACCGCAGAACAGTACACCTTCAAGTGTCTGATTGCCTGCCAATCTGGAAAGTTCCAGGTGATCTAGTTTTTTGTGTGTGTGTGATTTAGTTTTGGTGTCAATCACTTGACTTTTAGGACAACAGTCTCAAAAGAAACCTGTTATTTATAGAAGAAAGACCTAATATAGGGACCAACTTTTGTAGATGAAAGGCGGAGGCTGGCTATGTATAGCAGCTACTTGTTGGGCCATGATCTGAAAGGTGGGCAGTTCAAAACCACCAGCTGCTCTGTGGGAGAAAGAACTTTCTACTCTTGGAACCCACAGGGACAGTTCTACTCTGCCTGTAGGGTGGCTGTGTGTCGGCATTGACGCGATGAAAATGAGGTTTCTGTTTTGTAGAAAGTATATGTGCTAGACATGTTCTCATCTCTGCTGAAAATGACCTCTGTGTGTGAATGTTGAAACTTATTTCCCCTTTGGTTCGGATAAAATAAAGACTATGTGGGACACACAATCAGCTTTAAAAGGTGCCTTGTTTGGGGGGTTGGCAATTTCTAAAAAATCCAAAATGCACTGTGAATCCTGGGGCATCTATCTAGCTCTTGCTAGACCTGCTTGTTTTTCTGCGTTTCTCAAGTTTTTGGTCCGCCATACCATTTTTCTGTTGCTCTCTGTCAGTGGAATAGGTTGAACTTCACACTTTCTGACACGTTTCTGCCTACACAGAATCCAGCTTTTGCAAGTTTGACTGTAATAGTTTGGTGTTTGGCAATGATTACAATCCTCTGGTTTACCCGTTTTGATTTTCTTTTGGGGTTTTCTGAATTCTAATTCTTGTGTTAACATACAGAGTAATTGTTTAAACCTGATCTGGCAGTGTCTGTAAATCATTTAAGGAGATTTTAACACAAGAAAAGGGTGGTTTGTTCGCTTCAGGAAAAAATGAATAGATAAATGTTTTGAGAAAGGAGCATTTAAGTGAGTGTTGCAAGATTTTTTTAACACAAATCATTTTATTGGGGTCCCTACAGCTCTCATCACAAGCCATCCACACGTTGTGTCAAGCACATTGGTACATTTGTCGCCATCGTCATTTTCAAAACACTTTCTACTTGAGCCCTTGGTATCATCTCCTCATTTTCCCCCCCTCACTGTCCCACTCTCCTCCCTCATGAACCCCCCCATACTATTACTACTTTTTCATGTCTTACACTGACTGACGTCTCCCTTCTCCTACTTTTCTGTTGCTGTTCCCCTCGGATGGGGTATATGTAGATCATTGTGATCAGTTCCCCTTTTGTCCCTCACCTTACCCTCACCCTCCTGGTATCACGACTCTATTGGTCCTGAGGGGTTTGTCTGTCCTGAATTCCCTGTGTTTCCAGCTCTTTATCTGTACCCCCTGTGTTTCCAGCTCTTTATTTGTACCAGTGTACATGCTCTAATAAGATTTGTTACAGAAACATGGCAGAGTTTTCCAGAGAAGTTAGTTGAAATTACAGTTAAGAGATCACTGAGTGGCAAAATGCTTGAGCTCCTTTTTGGGCATAATTCAAGGAATAATGCACAAGGAATTAACAGTCATCCAGACATATACTTTAAAAATTGTGTATAGTGTTATTGATGTTGACAATATAACAGTGAAGCACACTGATTGAATTAATTGCCTCTATGCGTGCCATTTACGACATTGACTGCACGCTTTGAGTGGCATAGCCATTCTCATCCTTGAGTTGTTTCTCCCATGTTATTTGAATATGGTTCCCATGGAATCTTTTGACTTTCTCTTGTCATTTTGATACTATGTAAATGGTCCTTAAAAGGGCATACTGCTCAAGGCAGGTAAACGATTTGTTTTTGTTTCTTTTTTTAAAAGATTTCAGGGAATAGTTTGGGTTTATGGTTTAAAGATTATTTTAGGGGTTGTTTTAACCTTCACGGCTCCAGGAAACCTGGCGTCCTCAAGAACTTAATGTTTAGTCCTATACTTCTCCCGTTTAGATCAGGATTGTTTTATGGAATCTTCCGTGAACACCTTGAGAAACATTAGCTGAGCATCATCCAGTTCTTTTGCTCACATGGCAAAGAAGACAGTTGTTCATGGAGGCAGTTAGCCACACATTCATATCCTATTCGTATTTCTGACTCCCTGTTATGCCAGGTAGACAGAGTCCAATTGTTTTGCATGGTTGCTTGTAAGCTTATAATACTGTACAGTGAACTAGAATGCAGAAATTACGCCAATTAACTGGGATATCCCATGAAACAATGACCCTGAACCTCCAAACCATGGAACCAAATCCCATGAGGTGTTGGCTGTATATCATAAGCAACCACACAGCCTTTTCCAATTCAACATTTTACATGTCTAAGCTTACTACTGACAGCAATGACAGTAATTGCTTGTGCAACCCTAACCTTAATAAACAGTGTGATAATTTCCCCTACCTTCTACCCTGGTAACCACTAATAAACTTGGTCTCTGTACACCTGCTGCACCCCCCCCCCCTTTCTTTTTCCTAACAAGCAAGGCCATACAGGATTCTTCTCCAAGTTACTTCACTGAGCATAATGTTTTTAAGCCTATCAATATTGTAGCATATATCAAGATCTTATTTCTCCCCTCTAGTTAGTAGCTTATCTTTATACTTTTCTTGTAATTTTAGTTTTTATGAGGTCTCATTTATCTGTTTTGCCTTTGGTTTGTAGTTTGTTATTATAGTAGATAAACCACTGTTGAGAGCTAGGCTTGACAGATTGCCCTTACTTGTACTTGTAAGAATTTTCCGAGTTGTTTCCACAGTTAGTTAGGTCCTTAATCCATTTTGATTTGCTTTTGTGCATGAGGTCAAGAATCTTGTTTCATATTTCTGCATGTGGAAATCGAACTTTCCCAGCCACATTTATTGAAAGTCTTTCTTTCCCCATTGAATAAACATTGCTGTCAAAAATCCGTTGACAGTAAACATGTTTTATTCCATTGGTCTATTGTCTGTTAAACCAAAGTGTAACCAAACACACAACCAGGACTTCTGCTCTTAAGTCTTAGGCAACCATTGATAGATTTTCCCATTATGGACACCTCCTATAAATGGAATCATAATGCATAGTCTTTTATGACTTTTGTTTGCTTGTTTTAAATACTTTTATTGGGGACTCTTACATCTCATCACAATCCATACATTCATCCACTGTGTCAAGCACATTTGCATGTATGCTGCCATCATCATTTTCAAAGCATTCTCTTCCCACTTGAGCCCCTGATATCAGTTCCCCATTTCTTCACCCTCCCTCCCCCACCTGCCCTCCCTCACAAACCCTTAATAAGTTAAAGATTATTGTTTTCATATCTTAAATTGTTCTCCGTCACCCCTCACTCACTTTTCTGTTATTCATCCCCCTGGGAGGGGGATATAGGTTGACCCTTGTGATTGATTCCCTCTTTCTCCCACCACCCTCCCCTAATCCTCCTGGTATCTCTGCTCTCATTGCTGTCCCTGAGGGGTTTATCTGTCCTGGATTCCCTGTGTTTCGGGGTCTTATTTGTAGCAGTGTGCATGTTCTGGTCTAATTGGTAAAGTAGAATTGCGGTCGTGATAGTGGGAGGAAGGAAGCACCAAGGAATTAGCGGAAAGTTGTATGTTTCATCAGTGCTATACTGCACCCTGATTGGGTCATCTCTTCCCTGTGACGCCTCTGTGAGGGGATGTCCAGTTGTCTACTGATGGGCATTGGGTCTTCATCCCATACCCTACCCTCCATTCACCTTGGGTATGATTTTGTTCTGGGTCTTAGATGCTTGACACCTGATCCCATTGACAACTCATGATCACACAGGCTGGTGGGCTTCTTCCATGTGGGCTTTGTTGCTTCTCAGCTAGATGGCCACTTGTTTATCTTCAAGCCTTTAAGAAAGACCCCAGATGCTGTATCTTTTGATAGCCAAGTACCTTCAGCTTTCTTCACCACATTTGTTTGTAGTAGTGATCATGTCGGGAAGGCGAGCATCACAGAATGCCAGCTTGTTAGAGCAAAGTGTTCTTGCATTGAGGGAGTACTTGAGTTGAGGCCCAATGTCCATCTGCCACCTTAATTCTTAACATATAGATATGAGTACCTAGTTCTATTCCCCTCTCATTATATATATATATTTACATATGTACATGCCTTTATTTAGACCGCTATAAATGTCCTTTGCCTCCTGGTTCTTTCCTCTATATCCCTTTACTCTTTCCTCTTGTCCCACCATCTTGTCAGCCTTCATTCGGGTTTAGGAATTCCTTGCTGCTACAGTGCTCTTGATTAAGCTCCACTAGGCATTCTACAACCTTGCCTGTATTGATTTTAGTTCACTTGTTCCCGTGTCCCTGATTTGCCCCCCTTACTCTCAACTCCCCTTCTCCCATCTTGCCCCGGAACCATTGGTCCCATTCGTTTCATCTCCGAATTATTTATCCCACCTATATTATCTAGATGTACATGCAGATACATTAATAAGCACAAAAACCAGCCAAAGCCAAATAAAACAACAAAGGAAGTCAAGACCAACAAAACCACTGACTAAAATGGAAAAGTCTATAAATAGTTCAAGGTCTGTTTGTTGTCCTTTACGAGTGTTTTCCAGTTGAGTCTGATGGGGTACCACACTCTGTCACCAAAGTATTTTTGGTATTCCCTGGGGATTTTAACACTCTAATCTCATTGCTGCTCTGGTGCATGCCCTTAGTGTTTTGCCCCAGCGTTATGGGGTCAGATTGTGCACAATTCCTGCACTGTGTCTCCAGTGTTGTCCCCTGCAGCACTATGGTTTAGTGAGGGATGTCATGTCTCATGGTGGGGCCGGCCCATGGTCATCTCTGTGCTTTGTCTGCTCTGAGCAGGAATATCATCCTCGGGACTTGGTGAGCCCTCCCTCTCCATCCCTTTCCCTTTCTCCCTTGTGCTCTAATCAGATGTGCCCCTCTCCTCAAGCTGTAACCCCAGTGCTGTCCTCGGAAGTGAATTCTTAGTGGGGGTGGGGGAGTGGGATGTTCACATAGTTGGGATTGGGGTTGGGCCTGCAGACCTCTCTATTGGTTGGTTCCCTGGTACATGCAGGTGTGTTGTATTCACATCTTGGCACATAGGGCTTAAGCCTGGTCTCTCCCTCCTGTGGAGATAAAAACAATACCCCCCTCTCACCCCTGACCCATGTCTTTTCTTTTTCTCCTTCTTTCTTCCCCTCGTATTTCGTTGGCTGCCATATGTATCCCTGGATTGGGTTTGGTCCCTGCCATAGTTGCTGGACCTCACCCCAGGAGGGATGTATGTACATAATAGCTTTCCCCATGTTCCCTGTTTTTTTTTAAAGCTTACCTCAGTGGACTCATGTACTTGTCGCTTTGTGCTTGACTTACTTCATTTAGTATGATTTCCTCCAGTTCTTCCCATGCAGTGGTGTGCTTCATGCATTCATCAGTGATTTTTAGGGATGCACAGTACTCCATTGTATGTATGGACCACAGTTTTTTGATCCCTTCATAGAAATTTGGGTTGTTTTCAACTCCTTGCAATTGTGAACTGTGCCACGATGAACATTGTAGCACAGATGTCTGGCCCTGGTTTGTTTCTTGCTTCTTCAGGGTATATGCCCAGTAGAGGGATTGCTGGGTCGTATGGTAGCTCAATTTCCATCCGTTTTATATATCACCAAATTGAATTCCATAGTGGCTGTACATATCTATAGGTCCACCAGCAGTGGATAAGAGTTCCTATCTCTCCATAGCCCCTGTAACACTTGTTACTTTCTGATTTTTTGAATTGGGCTATCTTTGAGGGTGTTAGGTGATATCTCGTTTTAATTTGCATTTCTCTTATGGCTAATGATCGAGAACAGTTTCTCATGTTTTTTGACCATTCGGATTTCTTCCCCTGGTGAAACTTCTGCTCATGTTCTTTGCCCATCTTAGTGGGCAGTTAGTTTTTTTTCTAATTGTAAGCTTGCAAAGTATTGTAGATTTAGTAATAAGGCCTTTATCTGATATGTCATTTGCTAAAGATGTTTTCCCAGTCTGTGGGCTCTCTTATTACTCTCTTGGTGAATTCTTTCAAAGTGGACAGGTAATTTATCTTCAGTATATCCCACTTGTCAATTTGTGACTCCTCTGTATTTGTGTCCTTCCTTATTTCTGATAGCCTATGTATTCCCTGTGCCTAAGTTCTCAAGTTGGTCCCAATTCCCTCATTGATGGCCCTAATAGTTTGGGGCTTATCTGTAAGGTCTGTGATCCACCTTGAGTTTATTCTGTTCATGGAGTGAGATAAGGGTCTTGTTGCATTTTTCTGCAGGTAGATATCCATTATTTTCAGCACCACTTATTGAAGAGGGCATCTGTTTCCCATTTGATATTTTTTGGGCTCTTGTAAAAAATCAGTTGTCTGTATGCTAATGTTTTTATTTCTGGTTTTTCAGCTATTTTCCATTGGTTTTTATATCTGTCAATATTCTAGTACCGCATTGTTTTGACCACTGTGGCTGTATAATATGTGCTAAAGTCAGGTAGAGTAATCAAGCCCTCTGACTTTGTCCTTCTCCTTGAGGAATTCTCTGCTAATTTGGGGTTTCTTCCCTCTCCATGTGGAATCAGTTTTTCCAATTCTTTGAAGATGGTATTCCTATCGGGATAGCATTAAACTTATATAGTGTCTTGGGCAGAACTGACATCTTTACTATATTGATTCTTCCAATCCACAAGCATGGGATATTCTTCCATTCGTGGTTTCTTGTAGTAGTGTTCTGTAATTTTCCTCGTACAAAGCTTGTTTTTTTTTAAAGTCAGGTTTATCCTTAGATATTTCAATTTGTGCTCGGCTATTGTAAAGGGTACTACTTTTTTAATTGTCTCTTCTGTGATCTTGTCTGATGTGTAGAACAGTCCAATAGACTTCTGTTTGTTGACCTTGTATCCTGACACTCTGCCGTATTCCTCTATTGCTTCCAACACTCCACTTGTGGAGTTTGGGGGGATTTTCCATATATAAAATCATGCGAATAACGATAGTTTTGCTTCTTCCTTCCCCAGATGAATACTTTGATGTCTTTTCTTTGTCATATGTTGTTGCCTAGGACCTCCAGTACGATGTTAAATAGGAGTGGGGATAAGGAGCATCCTTGTCTGGTCCCCTTTTTCAGTGGAATTGTTTTAATCTTTTCTCCATTGATGACCACATTGGCTGTTGGTCTTTCATATATAGCTTGTATAATATTGAGTAATTTTCCTTCCATTCCTACCTTGAGTGTCCTGAACAGGAATGAGTGTTCAATGTTGTCATGCTTTTCCGCATCTATTGATGTTATCATGTGATTCTCATAACCTTTCATGTCGTGTGGCAGATAATACTAATGGTCTTTTGTATGTTGAACGATCCCTGCATCCATTGGATGAATCCCACTTGGTCATGGTGAATTATTTTTTTAATCTGCTTTTGTATTCTGTTGGCCAGTATTTTGTTAAGGAATTTGGCGTAGATGTTCAATAGTAATATTGGTCTGTAGTTTTGGATTCTTGAGGGATCCTTACCCACTTTAGGCATCAGAGTTATACTAGCTTCATAGAAAGAGTTTGGCAACTTTTGTCTTGTTCTATGTTCTGGAAGTTTGTGTAGGATTTGTGAATGCTTGGTAGAATTCTCCTGTGATAACCTTGTCTATTCTATTGCTATGGGTCTGTTGAGATTCTTGATGTTCATCTGGGGGATAATCTTGGGAGGGATTGTTTTTCCAAGTATTTGTCTATGTCTTCCAAGTTGAATTCATTAGAGTACAGGACTTCATAGTACTGTGTTATCCTTTTGATTTCATTAGGGTCCGTTGTAATTTTCCTGTCTCATCCCTCAGCCTTGCTATTGAAATTTGTTCCTTCCTTTCTTTGGTTAGGTTTGCCAGTGGTCAGTCAATTCTGTTAATCCTTTCAAAGAACTAAGTTTTAGCTGCATTAATTTTTCCCACAGTTTTCTTGTTTTCTCTGCCCTGCATCTCAGCTCAGATTTTTATTATTTCTTTCCTTTTGCTGTTAGTAGGATTGTTCTGTTGATTCTGCTCCAATTGGTGATAGTATTATGCCAGCATATTAACCATAAGTCTCTCTTTTATGACCTTTTAACCTAGCATAACATTTTTAATGTTCATCCGTTATATGTCATATTTCATTATTTCACTTTATGTCTGAATAGTATTTCCATTGTATATAGATATTGTGATTGGTTGGATTTATAGAGCAGGTCATCAGTTTTAAATTCAGTGTTCATAAGCATTGAATTTAAGCTCATTCATATGAAATCCCCATAGTTGTAATATCACTTAACCACCTTCCTCCCTGTTTCCATTCCTCCTTTTCTAATCCTTTTGAACTTTTATCCTTGGGTAAAGGATGCCCCCTTTGACCTCAACTGGTTTATTATTCTAAGGTGTATGTATCTCAGTAGTGTTATTGTAGCAGCCCTGGTGGCTTATTGGTTAGACATTGGGCTGTGGCTGCAGACAGCAGTTTGAAGCCATCAGATGCTGCTCTGAGAGAGAAAGATGGGATTTTCCACTCCCGTTAGCAGTTAACATTGACTTGATGGCAGTGAGTAAATGTTGTTACTTTTACTTAAAAAACAAAAGAAAAACCAAAACCAGAAGAAAAAAAAACAAAAAACTCACTACCATCAAGTCAATTCCGACTTATAGTGCCCCTACTGGACAGGGTAAAATTGCCCCTGTGTGTTTCCTAGACTAAAGGGGTAGAAGACCTTGTCTTTTCCCCTTGGAGCACCTGGTGATTTCAGAGTGCTCACCTTGCGCAGTTCTCAGTCCAACTCTTCGCCACTACTACGATACCACCTGGGCTCGGGGAACAGACTGATTATTTGATTGAAAATTGAGTCACGGGGACACATTCAGTTCCAGACCTGAAGGGTGATTAAAGTCTCAAGGGTTCCTACACTATCTAACTGACCAGCAAGCCTGTTGCTTTAAGGATTTTGAGTTCTAGTCCATATTTTCCTCCCACTCCATCTAGAATCTTTTACTAGGATGCCTTGCGTAGTAGATAGTGGTACCTGGACACCATTTAGTTCTGGTAATATTGTCTTTGTGGGCGAAGTTATACTAATTGACGGAGATCTCCCTGGAGACTCTGGTCTTGAGCAGGTGACTCATCACTTCTAGATGTTTGCTTATGACTAATTAGAGCAGTGTGGTTCTGATTTTATTTCCCTTATGGCTAATGATGTTCAGCATCTTTTTGTGTGCTGATCGGCCATTTGTATATCTTTGGAAATGTGACTTCATGTTCTATGCTCACTTTCTATTGAACTTTAAAATTTTGTTTTTGAATTTTAAGAGTTCTTTTTACATTGTAGATTGAAGTCTCGGTAGATGTACGATTAGCAAATATTTGCTCCCATTCTGTGTGTTGTCATCTGTGGTTTCACTTTTTGTTTTAATAGTTCTTTTAACAATCCATTTATCAATTGCATCAAGCACATTTGTACTTGAGTTGCCAACATTTCTAAAACATTTTCTTTCTACTTGAGCCCTTGGTATTAGCTCCCCCCCCATCCCACTGTCATGAACCCTTGATAATTTATAAATTATTTTAATTTTCATATTGTACACCGCTCACTGTCTCCCTGTACCCACGTTTCTGTTGTTCGTCCCCCGGGTTCACTTTATCGATGGTGTCATGTGAAGCACTTTTCCGCTTTTGGTGACATCCAATGTAGCTCTTCCTTTTGTTCCTCATGCTGTGGCGTCACAGCTAACAAATCATTGCTCGTTAAGACTCGTATACTTCTGGTCCTTTAAGATTTTGAAGTGATTTCGAGTATGGTATGAAATGCTGGGATCTAAACCCTTTTCTTTGGGGGAATCCAGTTGTCCCTGCAGCATTTCTCAAGATGACTCCTTCCCCGCTGAGTGCTCTTGATATATCCGCCTCAAGAATCAGTTGATCTGCATGTGGAGGCTTGTTTATAGTCTCTCCATACTCTCCCGTTGGTCTCTATGTCTCCAGGACAGGGCGACACGTTGTAGTCATAAGGTTTACAGTGAGGGAGTGTGACTTCCACTTCATGCTTTTTTAAGGAGTTTGATCTATGCCGACTCTCTTGAGTTTCTAGAATTCTAGGATCAGTTTTGACAACTTTTGCCAAGAAGCCAACTGGATCAACTAGGTCTTCTGATTCATCAAAATGGTGTGTATTTACATTTACTTAGTTTCTCTTGGATTTTTCAACAATTTTGCAGTTTGCAGAATGTAGGTCATATTTATTCCTGTTTTATTTTTGATGCCATTGAAGTGGAATTGTCCTCTTTCATTTTAAGATTGTTCTACAGAAGCTTTTTTTTTAAAAAGCGGAGTTTCTGTATTGAAGATTGTTGTCTGCAGATAGAATGTTATTTATTACTTGTTCATTCTGAAATTTTCTTGCCTGATTGCCTTGGCTAGACTGATTCAGTGATACATGATGAAAGTTGGCATCCTTTCCCTGTTCTAGTTCACAGTGGAATTTAATCAGATTTTAAGTCTTCAAAGGCTGTCTTTCTTTATGGGACCTGTTTATCAACAAGAAGTAATTTTCTATTTTTTATAAACAAGTGTAACTTTAGACTTTAATTGGGGATTGTTGTTTGGTATCTTTCTTTTTATAATTTTGACCTACCAAAATTAGTTTCTCTTAAGTACCTTGTTGCAGGAAACTATGAAGCTGTCCCCAGGAAGATTTGCAAAGCCTTAGGGACCCTGTATAGAAGTAACTCATGGCACTGGGTAGCCATCTTGTATGGCTTTGTCTTTTAAATTTCTAATAAGTAATGTTTATTAAGCATTAACCACATGCTGATACTTTGTGTTTTTGCATTTAGTTTATTGTTACTAAATGTGGGTCAGATTGGAGCTATGTTCCATAAGGTTTTAGTGGCCTACTATATATCCCCACATTTTTCTGAGGCCTTCTGGGTAGGTTCAAATTGCCAGCCTTTGGGCTAGCAGCCAAGTGTATTAACTGTTTACACTATCCAAGAACTCCTTGTAAATGCAATGGACTCTTTTCTGCCCTCGATGGGCTGGACAAGATGGATGGTCACAGTGGCCGTACTATTCAGTTGTGCAGATGGTGTAGACCTGGGGTAATGTAGACCTGGGGTCACCAGGACTTGGAACCAACTTGACAGCACCTGAGAACACATTTTATTCTCTTGGGTTCTTTAAAATGCGTATTTTGTTGAAAGCAAAAATTTGTACCAATGTTGGGAGTTTCAGTGTGTGCAGATGTAATACCTATAATTATATAGGAGGAAGGATGGTAAAGAGACATTGATGATTTATGTGACCTGGTAAAATACTGCTTTCAGTATAAATAAATCATTTTAGTCCCAGACCTGGTATGCGTTCATGATTTTAGATGGTACATGGATAAACTTTTCATGACTTTGGTGATAGAAACGAAGCTAGAGATTGCATGATAGAATTTTGTAAGACCAACGACTTCTTAGAAAAATCTTTTTCAACAACATAAATTGTGATTATCACAAGAACTGCACCAGAAACAAATTGTCTACGTCTGTAGGAAGACATTCGAGGAAATTACTAACAGTCAAAATAAGGCCAGGGGTTCACTGTGGAACAGACCATTAATTGCTCAAATGTAAGTTCATGTTGGAAGTTGAAAAAAATTAAAAGCAAGTCCATGGGAGCCCAAAGGCATTAGTGAAAAACAAGCCTCCAGGAATTGAGTATATTCTATGTGAATTTCAAGAATATCTCAAGAACAGACGTGACACGTTGAATACCTGAAATTTCTATGCCAGCTACCTGGCCAACTGACTGGAAGAGATCCACAATTGTACCCATTTTAAAGAAAGGCGACTCAAGAGAATGTTCACATCATAGAACAATGTCATTGTTGTCACAGAGAAGTAAATTGTTGAAGATAATTTTTTAAAAACTGCAGCAGTGTATTGACAGGGAGCTGCCAGAAGTTGAAGCAGGGCTCAGAAGAGAATGTAGAACGGGGACACCATAACTGACATCGGATAGATCTTAGCTGAAAGTAGAGAATAACAGAAAGAGTTTTACTTGTGTTTTATTGGCTGTAAAAAGCATTGGACTTTGTAGCTCATAATAAACTGGATAACATGTGCATCAGGGTAGTATCTTTTCACCAGATTTACTCAGTCTTTTGCTGAGCAGGTAGTCTGAGAAGCTAGGGTGGTATACAAATAAGAACGTTGGATCAGGATTCAAGGAAGGCTTATTAACCACTTACAATATTTATATGATACAGCTTGCTCTGTGCAGGTGACACAACCTTGCTTGATGAAGGGACTTAAAGCATTTGCTGGTGAAGATCAAAAGACCTTAGCACCCTTTAGTATGTGAGCTATAGTCAGTTAATATGATACTTCTAGCTATAATTTCCTTATGTGATTTTTCACAATTCTGGACTCTACCCCTGTGGATATAGTCTCATTGTGGAGGACATTTTCTATTATACTAATAGGACTAAAACGTAAAACTGTGCCATCTAGTCAAAGCCAAATCATAGCAACCTTATAGGACAGGTTAGAACTGCCCCTGTGAGTTTCCAGCACTAACTGTTTAGAGAAGTAGAAAGCCCTTCCCAGCCTTTCTCCTGTGGCTGGTGGTTTCGAATAGCTGACCTGGGGTCTGCAGTCCAATTCATAACCAGTAGACTACCAGGATTCCTGGACATGATTAAGGTGGGATTAAGAACTGACTTTAGTAGAGAGTATGAACCAAGTCACACCTTTTTCTTTGGGGACATCTTTCTACTTTACTGCTTTGTGCTTATGGTTAGCTAACAGACAAACCACACCCCCATCAAAGCCATTCCTCAGTATAGGAGCCAACTGGAACACAGAGAGAAACCCCAGGACCATTTGGAAGAGCATGTCCAACTCTCCGTCTGAAGTGTCGGAGGCTGCAGAGAGAGACCAGACGCATCAGACTGGCACAATGCTCAGAGGAGCAGTGTTGTGACTGTGGCGTGCCTCCTCTTCATCTGGCCCTTAGGCTATGGAACTGTGGGACAGAGTAGCTAGCTTCCTGGTCTGTGGCGTCAAAGGCCTAGGGGCCACGCTGCCGAGAGCCACTGAGGACCAGAGAGAGACCTCACTGCTGCCTTGAGAGGTATACTGTGGACCTGGTCCTGTCTTGTGGCAATTTATTAATTTCCCTGATAAACCCCTTTAATTGTGAGTATTGTCTGCGTTCTGTGTGTCCATTGCAACATATTTTCAAACCCAGCACCGTAGTAGAGTGCCCCGGGAGGAACTCTTGGTGTCAGAATAGGGGGAAGAAGGACGGAGAGTGAAGGCATTTCTGGGCCTTGCCTCCTGGCAGTAGAGAAGCCAGAGGAGGTGGGATGGCCACTTCCATTGTGTTTACCACACTATGGATTTGCACTCAAAGAAACCAAAATCCTTATAGAAGAAGATCCCAGCTGACACCACTGCTAGTTGCCAAGGATTTCATTTTACTTGGATTCGAAAAGCAGCAGTCAAGAAATAAAGTGACAAATTGTTAAAGAGCAAGAAATGTTACTTTGGGGACTAAAGTTTGCTTTACCCAAGCCAATTGAGACTGTAGAAATAAACCCACCCATCTGCAGTCACCTGGTTTTTGAGAAGAATGCCTTTTGATGGGCAAAGAAGAGTCTTCAGTAAATGGGGTTGGGAAAATTGGATTTCCACACTCAGCAATATGAAGTAGGGTTCTTTTCTCACCACATGTGCAAAACAAATTCAAAATTAATTAGGGACCTAACTGCAAACCAAAGTCATATACTCCGTGGAAGAACAAGCGGGGATAACCAGGTTAGAACATCCTTTGTCACATAACAACAGTAGCAATGACGAAATAAACGAGTGGGACCTCATGAAAATCCAAATCATTTGTTCATATAAACATCAAAAAGAAGTGAAAACACTGGCCACCATCATGGGCAGTGTTTTCAGAAACTACACATTCCACAAGAGTCTCATAGCAAGGGATCTTCCAACAGTTCATGAAAAATTGCATTATCTTTGAATTCCAGTTTCCATGGACTTTCGGGAGCCCCCTTTGTGTTTACAGCGTTGACCTGAAGGAAGAGAGAGCAGCTGCTGGAGACTGTGTGCCTGGAACGACAGAGGAGGAGAGCCAGCCCCTTTGTCAGAGACTAGAAGAGCCAGAGAGCACCCAGACCCGATTACTGAACAGATTGTCAATTCTCATGGGCTCTAGACTCTGGAGTCATGCAGACTAGTTGACCCCCGAAACCATCTCCCCGAGGTAATCTTTTACCCTTAAATCAAAAATACCTAGTAATATCTCCCTAAAACCAAACCGTTAAACCAAGCACAGTTACCTTGGAATTAGTGTTGACTCATAACAAACCAGTTTCCTTTAAATACTTACTAAAAGGTCTGCCTTGAGCATTAAGGTCCTTTGAGATCTGTCTGTATGAGACCAGCTCACCAAAGGAGAATGTTTCCCCAAGTTGAAGAATGTAATCAGTGCCCCCAAGTGCAGAAGCTGTTGAATTGCCTTGTGCTTTGCTTGCCATCAAGAGCAAAGAAGTGACATTTAAAGAGGAACAAGTTAGCAAAGACAGCACGTTTTGTTAAAAGAAACATGTATTACATGCTTTTTCATTTTGATGACTTCTCTAAATACTTTGCCATGAGGTAAGTAGCATATTTCTGTGGTGGAGAAGCTCTTAACCTCTCGACCGCTTTGTTTGAATAAAGTGACCTACACATTGCTGCAGTTCTTCGTCACATAAGCTGCAGCTGTTTTGCAGGTTGAAAGTGACCTAAAAGTGATGGTTGTGTTGTACCCAAAGAAATTTTAATATTTGAAAACATCTGTACATCTCACTTTGGAGAGCCCTCGACTCTTCTCACAAGTTTCTCACCTCCTTTGTCTGCTCGTGACATTCCAGCATGAAATCGGCACACTGAAGTTACTAGTGATTTCACTGTATTGAAATCTAGTTTTTAAATCTAATTTTTAGTTGTTACTTTATCTTTCTGCAACGTATGTTTTTATTGGTTTAAGTTCCTAAACGTTCTTTCTGCTTGTCCATTAAATCAAAAGATATTTCTTTAAGGTAATGTCCTTTTCACACTACACAGCTTCCCCAGACGGTCCTCTCTCTGGGCTTAAACATTCTTCAAGATAGCCCTGTGGAATTCCTGACCTGTGTTTTATTTATTAGGAATTTCCACCATCACTGCGTGAGTAACCTAGGAGTCCTTCAATTACGTTTGCAAAACTGAAGTTTTCTCTGTCTCTAGTCTTCAGTTCCCTCCCTGCTAACCCTCTCGAGTTTCCGTTTTCTCTATTTTGTGTAGTAACGCCATAATTCTAGTTTGAATTAGGAATTTGGGATCCATTTCTTCCTTCATTTATTTCCCCCTGTGCCAGTCTCCTCAGTCTTTCTCCAGCTCGCCCCCTTTTGTTTGCAGTGCTCCTGCCTTTGTGCATTTTTTGCCTGTTTTGCTAGATGAATACTGTGCCTTCCTTTGTATAATTTTTGGCCCTCTTCATAGTCTTTCCATTTCACCCCCTCCCCACTCCCATATTCTCGAGTATGCCTAGCCAGGGCCCACACTTGGGTAGAAGTGCACCCAGGCACAATTTCCTTGGGAAAGAGCTGTTGAAGACCCCGCCCCAGCTGCTGTTGGTGCTCCACCCTGTGCACACCTGTGTTTTCAGCTCTTCTCCTGTCACAGTACGCCCATTGTCTCCACTTCCTCAGCTCTCATTCAAAATGCCTACATTACACCGGATCCCTGGCTAGCTCCTTTCGCTAAGATTTCCAGCTCCCGAAATATACATACTAGGTCTTCCTTGTGTGCCCAATGGTTAGCATCGTGACACAAATAAAATTTAAATGATGAAATTAAATCATCTTTGGAATAAAGGACTAGAATTTTGTTTTCTTAAAGGGGATTACTGCATCTACTCGAGTGTAAACTGACCCGAATATCAGCCAAGGCACCTAATTTTACCACAAAATGCATAAAACGTGCTGAAACACTCGGCTTATACACAAGTATATATGGTATTTTTAATCAAAACAAACAAGAGTTCACATTCTTGCTTTCTCCATCTCTAGTTTTCCAGAGGTAGCTTTTGAATTGTTGCATTTCAGAAGGTACAAGTGGAGGGTTGTCGTAGTTCTAGCTTGTATCCCGATGAGAGAATGCCACTTAGTTCTTAACCAGAGGGGCAGACCCATAAAAACAAAGAACAGAAGTCCACGCTCCATCAAAGTCTTAGGTTAGAAAGCACATAGACGCGAGTAACCAAGCTGACTGGGAACAGCAGAAGCCCAAAGTTAGGCAAACTGATTTGCAAAGCAGAGGCTAGGCTGAGGGATTAGAAGTACTGGAATCTCCAAAGGAAGATAGACTGAAAACAGGGTTGTGGCTAAATATAAAACAGGGACAACTAATTAGCCCCCTAAGTCTCTTCCCCAACCATATCCCAGGAAACGACTTGAGAGTGACTCTGGAGACACAGCCTTGGGGAACAGCAGGCCCAACAGAAGAGACAGACACTTGGCTGAGAAAATCTTCCCTAAGAGGCCCCAGAACCTTGACAAAAGAGGGAGGGAGCTGTGGATCCTCCCTGTAAAATGAAACCACACTCACGGGCAAGCCATTCAAGCACAGGCTTCCCGGAAAGCTTTGTTGTTTGTTGTTTGGTGCCATCGAGTCAAGTCTGCACAACAGAATGAAACACTGCGCTGTCCTGTACCAGCCTCGTGACTGTCTGTGTGAACCTGCTGTTGCACCAGCATCTCAGTCCATCTGGTCAAGAGTCTTCCTGTTTCTCACTGCCCTTCTACTTTATCCAGCTTCGTGTCCTTTCCCCCGACTGGTCTCCTGATACCATGTCCAGAATATTCCAGGCAGAGTCACCATCCTCGCTTCTAAGGAGCTTTCTGGCTGGACTTTTTCCAGCACAGATTTGTTTGTTCTTTTGGCTGTCCGTGATGAAACATCCACTATTTTCCACCAACCCTATAATTCAAATGCATCAGTTCTTTGGGCTATAACTTTCACGCGCATATAAGGCCATTGAAACTACCTTTGTCCTCAAAGTGACATTCAAGGAACAAGGACAAATTCCTGGACACGAGAAATTTAAGAAATCTTTCAGAAAGTGGAAACAAAAAGAAACTAGAAAAGACTCTAGAAAAAGCACAAATGAAATGCAGGATTGAGTGTTTCTAGACTGGAACTGGCCAGTAAGGGTCAAAAAGACCCGTACAGGATATGCTAAGGAGCCCTGTTGGCATGGTGGTTCCACTTCGGGCTGCTAACAGCAACGTCTGCAGTTCGAAACCACCAGTTAGTCTGTGGGAGAAAGACAGGTGAGTCTTGGCACTAACATGGCAGTTCTGCCCGGTCCCCTAGGGTTGCTATGAGTTGGCATTTACTCATTGGCAGTGAGTAGAATTTGCTACTTCGAAATTTCAGAATACTAGAGTGTGGGAGGAGCTTAGAATTTAATTCTTTATAGAAAAATAGACCTACACGAAGGGTTAGAAATCAGACTGGTCAGAGACCTACCAACTGAAGTGTCGGGAGCTAGTAGCTTTTCATTTAAATTCTAAAGTTGTTTTCAGTGTACAATTCCGCATTCACCCAAATTCCTATGAAGTGTGTGTATAAATAATAAAAACTTCTTTACTGTTCACTGCCATCGGGTTGATTCTGACTCAGTGATAACTATAGGACAGGGTTGAATTGTCTCTGTGAGTTTTCGAGACTGTAATGCTCCACAAAAGAGAAAATCTTCTCTTTCTCCAGCAGAGCGCCTGGTGGGAATCTCTTTGTCCAGCAGAGCGCCTGGTGGTTTTGAACTGCTGACCCTACAATTAGCAGGCCAGCACATTACTCTGCCACCAGGGCTCCTTTTACCATTCACATACTCTTCCAGGAAGCTTTGGGGAGATGTGAGCCACTAATACAAGGGAGGAAATCAAGACAGGAAAGCACTGAATTAGGAAATAGGAGAAAAGGCAAAAGGAATTTTTAGGAAGGCAATTAATCAAAGTCACAGTATGCTCAGGTCTAGACAGTAATCAGGCCAGCTGAAGCAGGAGCATGGAGGACCTTAGGGATGCAAAAAAAAAAAAAGAAAAAAGAAAGAAATCAAAGGATCACTTAGTGTATTTGCTTGCACAAAGAGTTTTGTGGATTTTGTTTGTTAATTTCAGAAAGAAATAGTGGTTGGTTCATGTAAAACTAGCAGGTTCTTCAGTTTTAAAATGACTAATTCTGAGTGAGAACATAGGTGTCTATTAAAGGAAATATAGTCATGGTATATTTTTATGTTATGATACCCTTGTGAGTCACAAAGTATTGCTACAGGGGGAATCCCAATTCATACATGCACTGGTTAATTCAGCATAGTGTGATCAGTGGATGGCTGCAGACAATCTCCCTCAGTAGTAGACTTGTTTTAGTCTATTTAGCATGCCATGGAACAAAATGATTGAGGTCAGGGATAATTTCCAATTTGTTACAAAACTCAAGCAGCCACCTACCTTTCCAAAACATTGAAGTTTTGCCACAAATTTATGGGAATGCTGCCCCCAAATACAATAACAGCTTCTAGATGAATCAAGCTCTCTAAGGCTAGGGGAACTTGAAAGCTGAGCCAAGAGAGGGAAGACCGGCGCCTGAGGGAGTGAAGGCACTGTGGTTGAAATCTAGAAACTGGCAGAAGGAAACCAGAGAGACACTAAGTGAGCATCACGTGGCAAGCTGGCGGCCTCTTGGGCGCCAAAAGCGTGTGAATATGAGCTGAGAGAGCCCACTTTCCACCTATCTTTTAAACAAATTTGAAGCAACTGAAGTAACCAAGGATGAGTCTTGGGTTTACCAATATTGTGCAGAAAGTCCCATCAAAAACTGTAGCTTCCTGGGGGGTCTGCCAGGCCCAGTCAGTCCAAGGCAGAGAAGGTAGTTATGTTGTGGGAACTGTTCTGGAATTTCACTGTGGGGGGCAATTGTAATCGATTTTATTGAAGAATACAGGGTGATTGTGCAGGTGTTGTGAGGCAATGGAAGCTACATGGATGAGAAAAGACCAGGAAAATTCAGTGAGGCTTTCTCCCCATCACAAAAATGCACCGGCTCATTCTTAGGGGACTCCTTACCCCATCTACCCTGCAGCCCCGAGTTCTCCAAACTCAAGGAACATTTCAAAGGACTGGTTTGAGTCCCTTGAGGTTGTTGAAACTGCTCTTCGGACATGTAAATCAAAAGAATGCAAGTTAGAAATAAATACCTCGTGAAGTGTATAGGCCTAGATAGAGGATACGCGAATAGTTTTAAAAAACTAAGCTCCCTGCCGCAGAGTCTGCCACAGCTCAACTCATGGTGACCCTATAAAGTGCCTCTTTTGGGTAGCCATCCTTTTTCGAATTTCCTCCGTAACATAAGCAAGGGTGATTGGACAACAGAAGTGGGTAGAGAGAGCCTAGGAGACGGTAATGTAAGAGTTAAACCATTTTTGGATTTGAGACTCAAGATAGGAGTTGTCAAGAGCACACTGTTTTAAGAACAATGCGGTGAGGAAGTTTCCGCCCTGGTGGAGGGAGCTCAGTTGGGATGGAGGAGTGCATGCCCTTCTATTCTGTGCCTTGCATTTGGGGGCTTTTAGAACTGTGTGCAACTCCGGACCTGCATAACCCCCTATAAGTGATAGCCTCGTTAGAACATTCGATAGGATGGACAGTGAACAAGATACTTTAAAAAATGTAATGACACGGTAGTGGTTTAGGGGAGGTTTGTTTAGAGATCTGGAAAGCTTGTCATGGGAGTGCCGAGTTGATCTGTCTGCTCAGAGAAGTTCTATTGGGAGAATAGCTTTGGGGCAAGAAGGCTCATGGCTTGTGAAAAGCACAGAGATGGGTTCTGAAAGCAGGATTAGAGTGAAGAGATGATTTAGGAGATTGAGGCAGAGGCCAGATCACTGCACGCCTTTCAGGCCATGTTAGAACGTGGGGACCCCCTGGGACAGCAGAGTGATCCAGTCTGCTTTGAGTTGTAAGGCTATTCAGAATGCCGTGAGGGGGTGGTCCTCGGAGGACAAGGTTTTTCAGTAGGCCACCCAACAAAGGGAAAACAAAAGTGGTCGTTTTCTTTCCATTTGTTTTGTGTATGTTTTCAAACATGTTTATGTTCTTTCCTTGAATATAGCTCTTCCTGCGGTCCTTTATGCATTTATTTAGTAGTTGGGGGGGGGGGTTGAGCCCCAGAAGGCTAATTAATGGCTAATGCAGCAAGCAGTAAACACGCTGGCTAGTGGCTCATACTAGCTTCATTACTTTGTATTTTAAAATTGCTGATAATCACAATAATGTGCTTGGCATGAGTCCAAGACAGGAAGATTATTGTTTGCAAGCAGATCTGGTGCAAGCTGATAATAGAGTCAGCGTTTACTTTTAAATTTAAATGCTACATAAATCATAGGAAAGATGGCTTTGACTTGACTTTCAGTATGGAAAGGGTAGGGCTTTGCTGTCCTTTGAGTATTTTTCATGGTTTTAATGGGCATTTGAAGTGATTGATTACATAATATTGGTATCTGAGTATTACTCGTTCGTACCTACTAGAGCACCGTGGGTCACAACTGATTCCATGCACTTAACTACGGTTGTTAGGTACCATCTGTTTGCCCCATCATCTCAGTTATTGTTAACGTTTGAGCCCATTGTTGTTGCCCCTGTTGCCGTTCATTTCCGTGAGAGTCTTCCTCTCTCTCTGTTGACCCTCTACCAAGCACGATTCCTTCCTCTGCTTCCTCCTGATAATGTCTCAAGTATGTAAGATGAAGAATCACCATCCTTGCTTCCAAGTGGCATTCTGGTTATAATTCTTCCAAGAGATCTGGTCTTCTGTCAGTCTGTGATACAATCACTCTTCTCTGTCAGTGTCATAATGAAAAGATAGCTAATCTTCTTTGGGCCTCATTTTTCATAGTGAGGTGATTGAAAATGCTCTAGCTTGGGTCAGGCGCTCTTTCACATTTAAAAGTGGTCATAAAATTGCTAAATAGAAATTTCCCTTTATGTCCTAAAATGTGAATTTTACCCCCACCCCCAGGGTGAGTCATTTTGGCTAATTGTGTTATTTTTTCAGTAGTAAAAATACAAGTTATTTTGCCCAATTTAATACTTTCTGCATCACAGGCTGTAGTTCCCATTATTTTCATTGTAATGAAATAATAAAATGGAAAAAGTTTTAGATGGGATTTAAAATTTTAAAAATTAATTTTATTGGGGTCTCATACAACTCATCACAATCATACATACATCAATTGTATACAGCACATTTGCACATTCGTTACCCTCCTTATTTTCAAAACATTTGCTCTCCAAGGAAGCCCCTGGCATCAGCTCCTCATTTTTTCCTCCTCTCTCCCTGCTCCCCCCTCCATCATGAGGCCTTGATAATTTATAAATTATTATTTTGTCATGTCTTATACTGTTCAATGTCTCCCTTCACCCACTTTTCTATTGTCCGTCCCCCAGGGAGGAGGTTATATGTAGATCCTTAAAATTGGTTCCTTTTTCTACTCCACGCTCTTGGTATCGCCAGGATTTAAACATTTTTATTTGTTTTTATAAATCGTTTTATTGGGACTCATACAACTCTTATCACAATCCACACATACATGGATTTTTATTTTTTTTAATATATTTTAAAAACATTTTATTAGGGGCTCATACAACTCTTATACAATCCATCCATATACATACATCAATTGTATAAAGCACATCTGCACATTCCCCGCCCCAATCATTCTCAAAGCATTTGCTCTCCACTTAAGCCCTTTGCTTCAGGTCCTCTCTTTTTTTCCCCCTCCCTCCCCTTTCCCCCTCCCTCATGTGCCCTTTGTAATTTATACATCGTTATTTTGTCATATCTTGCCCTATCCGGAGTCTCCCTTCCCCCACTTCTCTGCCGTCCATCTCCCAGGGAGGAGGTCACATGTGGATCCTTGTAATCAGTTCCCCCTTTCCAGCCCACTCACCCTCCACTCCCCCAGCATCGCCCCTCACACCCTTGATCCTGAAGGTATCATCCACCCTGGATTCCCTGTGCCTCCAGCCCTCATATGTACCACTGTACAACCTCTGCCCTATCCAGCCCTGCAAGGTAGAATTCAGATCATGGTAGTTGGGAGGAGGAAGCATCCAGGATCTGGGGGAAAGCTGTGTTCTTCATCGATACTATCTTGTACCCTGACTGACCCATCTCCTCTCCTAAACCCCTCTAAGAGGGGATCTCCAGTGGCTGACACTTGGGCCTTGGGTCTCCACTCTGCACTTCCCCTTTCATTCAATATGGTGTGTATGTATATATATATACATATTTAAAATAAATATTATAGAAAGTTTTTTTTGGAAAATCAGACTACTTGCTTATTATGAAAATATTTGAATAACAAGTAGAAAGGCGATCTTAGAATTTGCACAGCAGTGAGTATATAGTTAGCATTTCTCTCTCTATTTTCATAAAAGGTGCCCTGTGGGCGTAGTGGATCACATGTTGGACTGCTGGTAATCGCAAGGTCAGTAGTTTGACCCCCCCCACTAAGGTGAAAAAAAAAATGAAGCTGCCTCCTCTCATAAGGATGTGCAGCTCCGGGAGTCCTCGAGCAATTCTCAGTCCTACAGGGCCACTCAGAAAACAAAACGTCCTGCCTTGTGCGGACTCGTACTCACAAGGACCTTACAGGGTGAGTCGAACTGCCCTTTGGGTTTTCTAGGCTGTCCATTTTCGTGGAGCATAAAAATCTCATCTTTCTCCTGAGAACCCGGTGGATGGTTTCCGACTGCTGACCTTGCAATTAGCAGCCCTGTTATGTCACCCGGGTTCATACAAGGTCACAACGAGTCGGAATTGACTCCAGGGCATTGGGTTGGGTTGGGTTGGGTTTGCATCCGTGCGTGAGTGAGCCCTGCTTGCACAATGGGCTGTTTTGTCACAAAGTAGACAATTCAAATCACTGTTCTGTCCCTGTGGAGATTTAAAAGGAGCCGTGGTGGTACAGTGGTTATGCCTTGGGTTGTGATCTGCACGGTCAAAACTTTGAAACCTCCAGCAGCACTCCCGGAGAAAGAGTGGACTTTCTACTCCACCGGGCTTTCCCGTGTGTCAGCATCGCCTCCCGTGAGGAGTTTGGTTTGGTTTGGTAAAGACTTAAGCCTTGGGAACCCCAGGAATAAATTGGTTACATTTTTCACAGTGTGTTGACATTCTTAATTCATTCCCTTCTGGATATTTCACTTGAGTTTTTTCCTTTTGAAGTCAATTACGTAGTGTTTCAGACAAAGCTGATAGTTAGTTTCTCATGTATAAACCTTGTTAAAAATCATGAAGTATTTTAGTAAGATTGGTCCAACTGAAGGATAGAATATTTCAAAAAGAAGTGTTCGTTCTTGTATTTCAACCACATTGAAATACTCTATCCTTTAAAATACCTTTAATGAATTTAAAAAAACCATTTTGGTGAAAGTTTACGCAGCAATTAGGTTCTTGATTGACAATTTTAATACAATTTTATTCAGTTGCATTCCCACAGTCCCTCGACATTATCCTTAATTGTGTTCTGGTCGTTCCGTTGCCAGCACTCTCATTTCTCTGTCCCTTTATCTTCTCGTTTTTACTTTAGAGTAGTTGTTCACCATTTGGTCTCATACAGGTTTTTTTCCCCCAGCACTTTATTTTGTGTGCTATTTTGTTTGAAGGTAATTTCAGGAGCGTTTGGCTCAAGATTTCTAAAAGTTCTTAGGATAATAGATTCGGGCAGTCCTTCAGTCTCTCCTGGACCAGTTTGTCCAATATTTAAGAGTTTTGAGTATTTTCAAGGGTGTGCTCTACATAGACTGGGACAATAGGTCATCACAATCTAGCAGGGACAACCTATTGCACCCCAGCAGAACAGGTCAGTATAGTAGCCAGGCACCATCTAATTCTGGTCCGTGGCTCATGTGGGCTGCTAGCCATGTAGACTCAATTCTTCTCTGAGAGTACTTTATTACTTTGGTGATGGCTCAGTGCAGTGGTTTTCAACCTGTGGGTCGTGACCCTTTGGGGGAATTTCACAGGGGTCGTGTAATACATCCTGCATGTCAGATATTTGCATTACGTTCATTACAGTAGCAAAATTACAGTTATGATGTAGCAATGAAAATAATTGTATGGTTGGGGTTCACCACAACATGAGGAACCGCTGTGTTAAATGGGTCATGACATTAGGGAGGTTGAGAACCACTGGCTTAGTGGGTGATGTGTTGGGCTGCTAACCACAGGGTCAGCAGTTTGATCTACCATCTGCTCTGTGGGAGAAAGTTGTGGCTTTCTACTCCTAGAGCCAGTCTTGGAAACCCCCAGGGGCAGTTCTAGCTTAGTCATGCTTTGCAAATGTATGCTAACTGCAGGTCAGGAGGCTTAAATTATTAACACAAGATGATGGAGATGTGTGAACTTAGAACTCATTTGGCCAATATTGCTTGAAAAACAAACACAAAACTGCTGTTGACCAGTTTCTGACTCAGTGATGCTCGCAGAACTTCCCCCAAGGGTTTTCAAGTAGGTTAATCTTTGCAGAAGCAGACCAAGAAACCACATCCTAATCCTGGGAAGTGACCGGTAGGTTTGAACTGCGGACCTTTTGACTAGCAGCTGAGCACTTAACCACTGTACCATCAGGGCTGTGTTGTTAGGTATCTTATTGCTGGAGGTCACATGGCTAACATGGTGTCTGACAGGTATCTCTACTGTACGGTGTGTCTGCCTGTTTGTAATTAAGAGCCCTGGTGGTGTAGTGATTATGCATTGGGCAGCGATCTGCTGCCTAGTCAGCAGTTCAAAACCACCAGCAGCTTCCAGGGAGAAAGACGGGGCTTTTTGCTCCCGAAAACAGTTATCATCTCAAAAACCCACAGGAGGTCACTATGAGTTATGAGCTTGGTTTGGTTTGTAGTTAATATCTTGGGGGGAGATATGGTGAAACTATGGTAAGAAAGGTCCACTCCTATTTTCTTCACTTAAGCCCCCCACGAGCATTCGGTGATGCTTCATGGGCATAGATTTAAATCATTTTAGTTTATGACTCTCAAAATACCACTCAGTGAATTGGCATGAAACTACTCTGTGCTATTTTTATGTTTGTTATCTGATTGTTATTTTACTTACATTTCTTTAAAAAAAAAAACCTTGCATGTGGTAACTTCATGCTACAAAGGCTGCTTCAATCAGTAGTTCTTAGAACTAGAAATAGGGATAAGACCTGCAAGGATGACTTAACTCCCCACTGGTTCTGGGGGAATTCTGGGAACTGCCCCTTGGAGGCTGAAGTCTATTTTGGGGGGACTCTTTAGGATCTCTACGGCTTGGCTTTGCTCCTGTTACTGATCTGTTGTGTTCCCTTCTTGGTTTGCCCCGCTGCAGGGGGTTCAGACTGCATTTCCTCCCTGCTGTGTGTCTCCAGTATTGTCCTTTGTTGCAATAGGCTCCAGTAGGGGGACAACATGTCATGAGCTGGTGTTGGCCTTACAGTCCACGCAGGGACGTCGTCCTCCGAGCTTGGTGTGCCTCTACGAGGTCTAGACGGACCGTTCCTGTCTCTCTTTCCTTCTTGATTTGCTTCCGTGTGGGCATGATATGCCGACCCCTCACTCCACCTCACTAAACCTGTAGGTTTAGTGTTGCTCTTTGTCGCATGTACTTTTAGGAGGGGTCGGTTTGGCTCTGGTTGGGGCCTGCCCTAAAGCCCAATCTTTTCATGCATTCCTCTTCATGGTTACATTGACCTTGTGGTTTGGTGTGTCATGTTGGGATCTGCGCACTCCCCATTCTGTGGAGACACAACCAATACTCTCCCCTGTGTAGGTTAGTGCCCTACTCCCCCTGTGCCATCTTCTCCCTCTCATCCCCCCCCTTTCTCCCTCTCCCTTACCCCTAATTTATGTCAGGTTAGCATGTACCTTCTTGGGCTTGGTCTGACCTACCTGACTGCCTTTACCTCAATCCGTACATTGCGAGAGAAGCTTACACATTTAAGTGTGGGTAATGATAGACCTTCTCATCCAAAGAAAGTTTCAGTAATAGGATAAAATACTCCCTTACATGCAGGTACTTCCACAACCCATGGAGCCAAATGTGATTCTAGGGCAGTAGTTCTTGGGGAAGCCTTCACACTTCATTGGCTCTGGAGGAAGGTGGTCTTTGTCTCCTCACCTGAGATTACCATGAATCGAGGCATCAATCTTCCCCTGGGTGTAGGAGGTCCTTAGCACAGGGACTCTGTTTAAAGCAGTGGTTCTCAACCTTCTAATGCCACGGCCGTTTAATACAGTTCATGTTGTGGTGGTGACTGTCTAACCATAAAACTATTTTCGTGGCTAATTCATAACTGTAATTTTGCTACTGTTATGAATCGGGCATCCCCTGTGAAAGGGTCGTTTGACCCCCAAAGGGGTCTCGATGCACAGATTGAGAAACGCTGGTCTGAAGGATGTACTCCATTCCAGGACTTTCTTTCTTAGTGCTACTGAGAGCCCTGCTTTAGAACAGAAATAATGGGGTTATGTATTTGCATTAAATTGGAAAGCTTGTATTGGTTGTGAGCTGCTTTGTGAAAGGAGTTAAGATTTACTATGTCCAAGAATTGCGTTTCTGAACGTGGTGAAGGCATGGATATAAATAAGACTCACGTTAAAATGTATATGTAGTTGAATATTTATTTATTACTCTAAGGCGTTTTATTTTCATCAAAGTTAATAAAAGCACTTTTTGCCAGGTTGAATTTCTATCTTTGGACAGCTAAACTCTTCCCCAAGCCAAATTAATAATATGGGATTTCTTATTAAGAATGAATTATTAAGTAAAATGGAAGCCCTAGGTTAGGGAAGCAATTGATGCAGTTGGTTTGCAAAGCCTTGAAAGTGCTGCAGTGCGCACAGACTACAAAGACAGGCTTTAGTGCCAAACCATGGGGCGTTAATTTTCTTTGCAAGAGGACTCCGGGTTCACAGGATGTCAGAAGTGCTGACATAGCGGTGAAATCTCATTTGTAACATGTTAGACTTAGGAAACAGATTGATTTATGTATTGGTGTAATGGATCAAGACCATGCTGCAGAAAATTGAGAGCACATTAAATAAAAGCATTTTCAAAGTAAAGAAGCACAAACATTACATGAAAAAAAAATCATCCTTTGGTGTTCTAGGTAAGATTGGGGGATATGTTTGATTAGTTGAT